>NW_027187460.1:49475424-49517675 GCF_028583685.1 Petaurus breviceps papuanus | reverse complement strand
CGCTTTCTACTGGACAGGAGAACATAGAATATCTTTTCTGAGAATCAGGTCCCTGGTATCTCCTTTGTGGGTGGATCTATCTTAGGTTGTCTAGGCATGTACCAAAGCCTGGTTATACATATATGCATCAAACAGACAATGTTTTCCTCTCCCCTTACCCTTCTGTCTCCATTCTCTCTGCCTACCACCCCCAACTCCCCAATTTTAGGCAAAGGAACACAGTAGACAAAAAGGGAAACTAGGAGGGGACAAAAAAAAGTTACTTTCATACATAGCCTCAAGAAGTTATTGAGCCTGAGTCTATTTAAGTGTGTATTTTACTAATACAAAAGCTTTTTACTGTGTTTTTATAGGATTTTTTGCAAACAGCCTTCAATGTCCTGATCATTTCTTCATCCTTTCTCTTCATTTCTTTCTCCTCTATATTCTCAACTCCCACTTTTTCTCTCTCACCTTCTATGCTATAACACTAACGCTGTTAGGTGGCATAGTTGATAGAGCACTAGTCCTAGAGTTGACAGGTCCTGAGTCTTGGACCCTGGCTAGTTCTGTGACACTAGTCAAGTAATTTAACCTCTGTCTCAGTTTCCTCAAATTTAAAATGAGGTTTATCACAGCATTTACCTTGCAGGGTTTTTGTGAGTATCAACATAATATTTTTAAACACTTAGCAGAGTGCCTAGCTCATAGTAGGTACTATATAAATTCTTACTCCTTCCCCCTTTTCCTTCCCCTTCCCCTTATTGTTACATATGTCCTTCTCCTTTTCTTAAAGCTTTTACATGGGCTTTTCTATTCTTCTTTTCTTAATAGAGTTGACCTTACATTATGAGGATTTTTCTCCCTATGGGCTGCAAATAATTTTCTGGTATTTTGGATATCTACAGTTATCAATTGTGCTACTGTAGTTATGTTGTAACTTGCTCAATATTTTTGACTTTTTGTGCTTAATACCTGAAATAGTCCAGTCAACTCAGGCCAATGTGGATAGAATGTGTTCCATTTTTAGCCATCACATTCATATACAGCATCTAGTTTTTGTATATGTAGAAACTGTACTTGTTAAAATGTTTTTAAAAGGACTAACCTCAATTGTGACTTTAAATTTCTCATTGAGTAATCAGAGAGGGTGCTGATTCACATAGATACCCTGTAGCAACTGTTTAAGGCAAGAATGACTAAAAATAGACCTGAGGCAACAGACCTGTGAGCAAACAGATTCAGGCAAATTTTCTTCCAACCTATTGATAGCTCCATTCTCTGTAGCTTTGAATCACAGAATAACAAAATTTCAAAGCTGAGACTTCTGTGGCCATGTAGTCAAAATTGAAACAAAAGACACAGTTTACCCACAAAGGAATTACCACTAAACCACACAGGCCAACTAGTGATTTGGTCTTTGTTGTAAGATCTTTGAAGAGAGGGCATCTATTCCTTCCCTAGGTGGTCAATTCCATTTTTATACAGGTTTCATTGCTAGAGAATTTTTTGTTTTATTTTTTCTTCCCCCAAGTTTATCCTAAATCTTTCCCTTCATGACTTTTACCCTTTGATCTTAGCTCCTTCTGGGGACAAACAGCACAAGTCAAATCTCTCTTCCACATAACAGATTTTCAGATAATTGAAGGTAACTTTCATGTTTCCTTTGAGTATTCTATTCTCCAAGGTAACCATCCCCAATTTCTTCAACTCATCTTTTTTTTAACATGGACTTTAGACTTTATCTTTTCGGGTTATTTCGTCTGACTGACTTCAATGTTATGGATAACCTTGGGCCCTATCAAACGAAAGGCTTAGTTTACACAGTTTAGGATGAAATAGAAACATGAGGTATTCAACTACTTGAATAACTGCAATTCTCACATGATTTCTGTTACCTGAATTATCCTATGTGCTTGGGTAAATAATGAATTATTATTCATTCAATTTTTTTTCAGTTTTTAAAAAAATAAATAGGGATATATTTACGAATTAAGATTCTATCAAAATTGTGCACTTAGACAAATGAAGTAAACATCTAGATAAATGACCCTCAGCTTAACGTCTATTTCTTCGTCTAGGATATCTAGATAAATGTCTTGAATTATCTAGATCATTGTTCTGTTCTTATTGTATATGTAAAGGCAATATTGAAAGTTTATTCAAACTATGTAAAGATTAGCTATCATTATTGCTATCTAGGGAATAGATAGACCTTTTATGGTATCTTTTCTGTTTTGAATAAAAAATTTATACTTTTTCAACAAAGTATCAACCTGTATTCTGACCTTGGGGACAAGGGTCAGGGGAAGAAAAAAGTATGATACTTTAAGAAAAACATTGTTATGTTCCATGGTACTCACACTTTCCCTGTGATTTATTTACTTATTTTTACAGATTTTGAGGGTATTGAGGATAATCTGTTTCTCTAATTTAAGCACTTTTTGCCACCTAGGTACCTAATTTTGCAAATCTTAAAATGATATAGAAATATTAGGATGTGAAGATGATGACGAAGAAGAAAACGATGATGTTTTCTCAATACAAGCTTAGGGAAGTTGAGTAGATGGCTTCTAATTTCATTTCCTGCCCTAGATCTATGATACCAAGAATTTGTCATAATAGCCTTTACACAATTTAGTATTATGCAAATGTCAGCTAATATTATTAATTTTCCACAACAAAGTCATTGTGAGATATACACTAGTATAACTCTAGCATGTAGACTAGTACGAATAAGGAATCTTTCTATCTTTCCTTGATGTTCTTTCCCATCTTCCTTATATATGAACGGAGAATGTGTTCATATTCTCTATAAGACATGAATCAAGGAGGTAGTAGTTCTCTAAATTCTTCTGTGAGTTCTTAATAACCTTTTCACTCATGTATGTAGTTAGTCAGTCAGTCATCACATTTTTAAGTCCCTGCTTTGTGCCAGGCTCGGTTCTAAGCACTGGGATACAAAGAAAGACAAAATATAGCCTCTGACCTTAAGAAGCTTAATGGGGGGAGATAATTCACAAAGGAAGCTAAAAAGGGGATGGGGTGGGGAAGTACTGGGTGCAGGGGTATGGCGGAAAACTCTAGAGTTTTGCAGCATTGATAGAAAATGACAAGAGAGAACTAGCCTGGGAGCCCTCCTTAAAGGAAGATTCTGGCAGCAACTCTCTACTCTCTTCCCTGCAATTAGATGAAGAGAGGGGCCCCAAGGGCAGATGGTACCGAGAAGATGTGAGTTTCTGGGATGATGTGATCTTGCAGAATGATGAAGTTCCTGGGGCATGATGGAGAGATATTTACCTTAAAGTATCACAGTAAATAGTAACCAGCCAAAGGCCAGCTCTTTACCCAATAACTGTACCTTACTTAGGTCTTAGCTGAATATGATTTCTGTACAATTCACTGAGAGAGCCTGTTTAACTTTTGAACTGGGAAAACTCTCATTCCTTTTATCTTGTGTAGGAGCACTTAACTTGGGGTGAGCCTGTGGATAGATTTCAGGGGGTCCTTGAACTTGCGTAAGCAATAAATACTACCTTATTTTTATTGACCTCTTTTTTTTGGCTCATTTCCTCATCTATACAATGAGCTGTTGAAAAAAGTCAAAGTACTCTAGTGTCTTTGCCAAGAAAACCCCAAATGAGGTCACAAAGAGTCAGATATAACTAAACAGCAACAAAAATTGAAGTTTAGCTTTTCCTTCAATTATAAATGGAGACAAGAAACACTGATCTGAGAAGGGGCTCATAGGCCTCCTTAGACTGCCAAAGGATTCTATACCACACATGCAAAAATTAAGAATTCTAGATCTAGGGAATTAAGCAGGGTGTAAGAAGAAAGCCCAAATAGCAACTACAAAACAATGCATTTTTCCCTGATCCCAGTGAACCCCCCCCAAAAGTATTTGCCTCTAGGCTTGAAATAAAAAGAAATCAAGCCATTAAATAGTAGGGAGCTTTTCAGTGACATTATGATTATTCAATTATAGGCTTGTTTTAAAGCTATTATGGACTTAGAATTGTACATATACTCATGGGTTCAGGGACTGTATCAAACAAATCCAAATTCTATGTCCATGAATGTGACTTAAGCTTTAAAATGCCATTTAAAGATATTGTAGGGAATTCCAAAATCAAATTTAACTTCCTATGAAAGTAGTCTCCTCTGGCCCCTTTTTCTTCCCTTTTTAGTTAGTTCTTTTTTTAAACAAAGGCTAGAATGCTCACACACACACACACACACGTGAAATTTAATGTAGCCACTGTGTGCATCTCAGAAAAGAAACAATACTTCCAGAAGACTAACAATTATCATTCATTTATTTTTAATCTCCAATTGTAGAATATTGTGAATTGATGGACTTATAGGAAAAAATTTCATATATAGAATTTGAAGAAAATAGCTTTTTGGCTAATTTATTGTAAAGAATTAAATTGTGCATGACATTCAAGGAATAGCTACCTCACTAAGGGAAGAAATAATTTTATTCTAGACATGAACTAATGAAATTTGGTTCTACGTACAGGTTAATAAGACCACTTCAGACTATGCATTTATAATACTAATCAATAAATAAGTATTCATCAAGAATACTTTGGTTTACTTTACCATAAAACTTGCCAAGTCCCTAATTGCCTCAAGACATTAATAATTTGTTTGTGTCTGGACAGAGTTGAATTCCTGAGAAAAGACGTTCCTATGTACATTCATATCTCAAAGCCAAAGATGAGAAACTAAGGATGATGGTAAATCAGTAGCACATGTCTCCTTGTATGCTTCTTGCCTGAGTTAGTATTTTTACAGTGATTTGTCTACTATCAATAAACTCTTCAGTGAATGGTTTTATTTCTGTCCCTTAAAATTCCTGGCTTGGAGGACAGTCTATGCAGAGAAGAAATCTATTACTATTTACATGTTTTCAGCTGTATGGATAGCATGAAGTCTAACTTCATGCCAAACCTCTATTCTATTTGTCTTCCATGATGTCTGAAAGCTAAATTATTTTCTATGAGAATCTTGTTAAATTGCTCATGATTTACTAGAGAAGGGTAACAAATTATCATGAGTAGATTTAATTTATATTCTCTGAATTGCCTTCCTCTCCTTCCATACTGTTGCTACATTGTTTCCCATACCTGTAATGGACTCCTCAATTTATTTGTTTAAAGACTCCCTCTTCGGGGTGGTGCAGCAAATAGAGAATTGGCCCTGGAGTTACCGCAGGAAGACCTGAGTTCAAATTTGACCTCATCCATTTAACACTTATTAGCTGTGTGACCTTGGGCAAGTCACTTAACCCCAAATTGCACTGCTTTCCCCCCTCCAAAAAAGGAAAAAAAAAAAAAGACTTCCTCTTCTTTCAAAACCAGTGCATGTATTATTTAAAGAATGTATATACATATATAATACATATTTACACACATGAATACACATGCACACATAAACACACACATATGCAAACATGTAGTACACACATATAATATGTATGGGTATGTGTGCATTATATATATTCATACACCTAAATGCTTTTAGGTATAGTCATATATAAATATACATGACGAATATAGGACTTTTAAATTATAGACTCATGCCAGTGTAAAAGACTTGTTTAAAAATAAACTTTCGGCGCTAGGCCTGGTGCCAGGGCACAGCCGGCCGCTGCCTCGAGCCACCAGTGGCTGCGAGGACTGGCCCAGGGCGCCTCCTCAGGACCGCGGATCTCCCACATCCGGGCCGGCCGGGGAGCCTGGCGGAGGGGCACCACGGCATGTCCTCGGCCGACGTCAGCTTGCCCCCCATCGGGCCGCGCGACCCCGAGCCCAGAGCGGCCCGGGCCTGGGGCTCACCCCCGGCCCCGCTGCCGCCCCTGCCCTCGCAGGGCCTCGAGTGGCCTCGGCCTCCCTTGAGTCCTCGAACCGCGGCCCGCCTGCAGCCCCTGCCCAGGACTCACTCAGAAAACGTTTCCTAAGACGATCGTCAGGACTGAGCGCAGTGCAGAGCAGAGAAGACCCTCCCAAACTCTCCGAGCTGTCTGTCCCCTATTGGCCATATTCTGTCTGAGACCTCTGTAGCTAAAAACTCCTCCTCCTCCCAAAATTCCCTGGGCACTTCCTGCAGTTTGGACTCAGAGAAGTGCAAGAACCTGTCCAGCACCTCTTCTGACCCTCTTGGCAAAATGCACTTGGAAACGGACAAAAACAAATTGAAATAGTCCCCGGAAGGCAAGGCCACAGTGAGTAATACCGCTGAGAAGACTGGGCCAAATGGGAGGTTGCTCTTTCCCCGTGGAAGTTCAAAGCCTTCTCAGGAAAGACAAGAAAAGGCTTTCAAATGGAATTCTCAGTCCTTGGCTCACAGGATAGTCTCTATACGTGCTGTGCCTGTCTGTGGGAATGAAGAAGCAGACGTCCTCACGCTCGAGGACATGGAAGATGAAGAGCTTCTGAACCAGGACACTGCCCAGCCTTTGGCCCTGTCAGTGCCCCTGCTGAGGCTGCAGGTGATGTCCAAAACGATGAGCCTCTCAGCAGCAAAAGAAATTAAAAAAAACAACAACAAAAAAACTGTTCTGTTTGGTTCAGCTCTTTGTGGCTTCAATGAAGAATGGAAATTGCAGAATTTTACATTCAGTGAAATGGCTCAACTCAAATATGGCCTCGTGCAGAATAAGGGGGGGACCATGTGGCGTATTGGCAGCTGTGCAGGGCTGTGTCCTGAAAAACCCCCTGTTTGGAGGAGAGAGAAGAAGAACCAGTATTCAGGAGCTACAGCCTTCAGACACCTATCGGACCAATTGTCTCATCATGGCCATGGCAGACATTCTGTGGGGGGCAGGTGGAGAGGAAAAGGCGGTCATTACATTGGCCTCAGGAATGCAGCAGTTCAGTCCAGTAGGAAAGTACAAAGCGGATGGAGTCTTAGAGATGCTCATCCTGCACAAGGTGACCAATATGAAGATTTGGTCATTTTTCTTCAACAAAACATTCACCAGTTTCAGGCCGGTCCCTCTGGATGCATCCTTCTCACCCTGTCCGCCATCTTGTCCAGGTCCACTGATCTAGTGAGCAAAGACTTTGACATGCCCACCAGCTGCCTTATTGGAGCCCACAGATACTGCACCCAGGGACTTGGCAACCTGCTTCTGACTGGCAAAGCCGTGTCCAATGTTTTCAATGATATGGTGGAGCTGGATTCGGGAAATGGGAACATCACCCTCCTCAAAGGAATCACATCTCGCAGTGATGTTGGACTCCTATCTCTGTATCAGCACTATGATATTTGTCAGGTCGGCTGCTATCTAAAGACTCCTAGGTATCCCATCTGGGTCGTGTGCAGCGAGAGTCACTTCAGCATCATCTTCAGGCTGCAGCGAGACCTGCTCAGTGACTGGAAAGTGGAGAGAATATTTGACCTCTATTACTACGATGGGCTGGCTAACCAGCAGGGGGAGATTCGTCTGAAGATAGATACAACCCAGCCCATGCCTGGAGGCAGAGAGAAGGACCTCATTCCCCCCCTCGAACACTGCATCCGAACCAAGTGGAAGGACGCATTTGTGGACTGGAACGGTACAGAACCCATCCTGTGAGCCTGGACTCTGGCAGCCCCAGCCCTGTAGCTGCTGCTGAGCTTCTGCCAAGGAAAACAGAAATCCCCCCAAGTTTTCTTTTGGACCCACTTTGTCTGACAGGATCCAGCCTCCAGACATCCTAAAGCTGCCTGCCACCCGCCATTGTCTCCAAAGGTCTGCCTGAAGAAGAGGCCCCCAAGCACTGTCGTCCACCTCCTCACTCCTGGATTTTCTCCTTCCTTGACCCCAGGAAAGACCCAGAACAGCCCATGTTGCTCATTTTCCATCCCAGTAAAGCAGGGGCTCAGAGTGTTTGGCCAAAAAAATAAAAATAAACTTTCATAAAACCTAAACTCTATTTACTAAATTAAAGTTGTTTATATCATGTTAAAATTAGTATTTTTCTGTGGAAGCTGTATGTACATTTTAAAGAAGAAAAAAATTAGAATGTATTAACAAAATAGTATAGTGTTCAAAGGATTGAGGTAATGCCCTCCTTCCTCCCATTTTCTGCCCTGATCAGAGCATATCTGGAGCACTGTTTGTGATATTGATACAGGAGTGGTGGGAACAGATGTTGATTGGGATTTTTAAAAAAAATTCTATCACTCTTAACTCAGTAGACAATGGGGATTAAGAGGCTGCTGTATGATAACTAGGTCTAAGGAAGATTATTTGGACAGCAACGTATGGTAATGGAAAAACTGAAGAAAGCTTCTACAATAGACTTGCCTGAGTTAGTATTTTTTACAGTGATTTGTCTACCATCAATAAACTTTATAAATAGACTTTATCTAGGATAATAGCAATTAGAAAGAAAAAGAAAAGACTGAAAAAAATAAACATTTCACTATTGCAATCTATGACCTTGCATCTAATTAAATGAGAGAGAGTCAGGAGAAGGAAAAGCCAAAGCTAAAATAAAATATCAAACCTAAATACATATAGCTCCTTGAAGATTCAGCTCTGTTAAACCTGAACTCTTGCATTTCCTCAAGGTTTATAAACATTCAATTGTATATTCAAAATAAGTTAATTGTTTTATTCAGTCATTTTTTAGTTGTGTCTGATTTTTTTTTACCCTGTTTGTGGTGTTCTTGGCAAAAATAGTTTTATGGTGGCAATTTCCTTCTTTAGCTCATTTTACGGATGAGGAAACTAAGGCAAAAGAGGATTAAGTGACTTCCCTATGGTCACTAAGCTAGCAACTGTCTGAGACCAGATTTGAACTCAGGAAGATGCGTTTTCCTGACTCCTGACCAATCACTCTCTCCACTGTGCCATCTAGCTGTACCTAATTAGTTGGAAATCTAGGAAAAGCAAAAAAAAAACATCATGCTGTCTTATATGTCTATTTACCTCGCTAAGCTTTGAAGAAAATGCTTTTACAACCTCAAAATCCCATAGAAATTACAACTATTATTGTTATTATGAAGTTGGTTTCACTTGCTATAGGATAAAGTCCAGAATTGCTACAATATTAAATACATCTTAGTGTAACAACTCATTTGTGTTTGAAATAGATTCTTTCAAACAATTTTAAATGGTGAAAGTATTCAGAAGTTGTTTTTTTTTTTTAATCTAACCAAAAAATGGGAAGATAATTTTAAATGTCTGTTTGCTCTTGGACACAACTGCCTTCTCATTAAAAAATAAAGAAAAGTGGTGCAATATCTGGATTTATAAAAAAGCTAATCTTTGAAGAGTCAAAGTTATTGCTTTTCTTGTGAGCTGGCTTAATAATGGATAAGTTAATTTTGTGAGTAAAACATAAGTCTATCTTGTGAAGTATCAAGTCTTCTAACTCTGGCTCTATGAAATGTTCTTTAACTATGAAGCATGTACATAATAACACTGTAAGGTATCTGAAGGCATTGAGGGCATGTCATGATGCTAGGAATTCATCTCCCTTACTGATTAATATTAGATGTGAGCAATTTCAGACTACTGATTAGATCTATTAATAATTAATGCAATGTTATTGTGGATGATTAAGGTTATTTCTTTTAATGGGATTCTCAAATCACTCCTAACACCTCAGTATAAATTCTTTATGATATCTAGCCATGCATGCATTTCAGCAAACCTACCAGGGAAAGCTTTGTAATAGCAACTCAACCAATCATGTCATACCTACAAAGCAAAGGAGGGAAATCAACATATTCAGGTCTGTATCTAAGAAATATTTCTAGCAAAATATTCTAGGAATAAAAGCATGATTGATTCTACTTTGTCTTACCAATTCTCTTACATGAGATTTCTTTCATCCTTATTCTATACTTGAATGCATTTCTACTTGAAACAAATATAATCTACATTTTTATTAGCAATTGATAAGAACAAATGAAAATATTTTATCATACCTTATTTAGAACTTGCCAGATATTTAATTGCTGTAATATGAAGATTAGAAATGATTGAGTTTTATCTGTGGTTAGTCAAAGTGATATAAAAACTCTGTGGGAGTAAAATTCTCACCTGCATTTTTTCTCCCAGTTCATTTTTTCCCCTCAGTAAGTGTCCTCTCACAAGTCAGTTCCATTGTAGCAATTTCACAAACTTTTGATATGTTGTTTGATGATATTTAAATACTGACACTTTTTGTATTATCAAATTCTATATAAATATTAATATATTGATACCTGATACTACTACAGTGATACTGTTCTTTATTAGAGGCCTGTATACTGGATGGATATTAAGCTTAATATGAGAAATCTGTACACTCTAGATTGCTACTGTACAATAGAAATGTTCATTCCCGTTGTTCTTTTTGTATTTAAATTGAGCTAGACTCCTTGCCTTCTGTGAAAGCAGGAACACCTCATAATGTCATAGGATGAGAATTCCTGTGCCTTAAATCCACAAATAACTCACAACTTTCACTACTTCACTAAATGAACCTATTTCTTATCTTTAAGGTTATTACCAACACCATTTGGTTCCCTGGGTAGTAACAAGAATTCATGGAGGAATTTCAGGTGCCCTTAGGGATAAGGGATCCAGAAGAAATTGCCTGGATATCTTATGTAGATCTCTTATGATAGAGAGACCCCTAGAGAATTTTAGTGCATCCTCTGGGACATTTTTTGTTCCAGTAGGCCCTGTGTAGAAAGGTACACTTTTGTGCAGTCAGTTGAATGACCTTATGCACTGAAGCAATGATTGGAAGAGTTCCTACACAGGACAATATTCTTATTTGAGAAAGGAACAATGCCAAGTCGACCCCAGGTCCCAAATCCCTGTAGGGAAATCTCCATATAGCTTGGAAAGATCAGTGTGGACCAGATTTCTGGTTGAGAAAATAGCCAGTTTTCTTTGTCTTCACTCTTTCTCTTATGTGTAGGTTGAGAAAGGTCTTGCAATGCTAAGATTAAGTATGCAGAAATATTTTCCGAACTTTATGAAATGTTCCTTCTTTTATAAATCTGCAAAACTTCGAATTTGGGGATAATTGGGATTTTTGTTTGTGCATGTGGTATTGTATATGATCATACAGGATTAACTTTTTTGGGACTTGATAGTATTGGGAGGGCAAATGAAAACACATTGCTTATATCTCCCCAGAGACCACATGTGGAGAACTGCTTGAGGACTGTGTTAAAAAGTAAAAATCACCCCTGCTTACTTGCAAGAGATAGGAATTACATATGAAGGAAATATGTAACCCATACTTGTCTGGGCATACCCAGTTTACCTAACTTCACATGGAAGTGACCTTAGGGGCTTTTGAAGCATATCCATATCGCTAAAATGGAAAATTCTGGGTCTCCTACCATCTGGGTGGGTTGGCATAAGGAGAAATACAGAGAGATCTGTGGACAATGGCCATTGTGGACAGGGTCTGGTTAAGAGGACACACTTCAAGAAAAACTTTAACTTGAAGAAAGAAAGTGTAAAACAAGAGCAATAGGAAGGCCCAGAACCATCCTGGGACATGGCCAATGTGGCAATTTGTTTTGCTTGCAGATATATAGTTGTGATGGGGGGGGGGTGGTATTTTTCTTTCACTCTTATTTGGAAGGGGAGATTGATGTAGGAAGGAGAAAAGACAGATATTTGCTGATTGAACATATATATATATATATAAAATTTAAAAATTAAATTTGTATACCTTTAAACCATCTGCCACTAATAGGTGTATACCTTCAGGCAATCAAAGGAAGATGAAATGGCACAATATGCACAAAAAGTATGTATAGAAGTTTTCTTAGTAGTGGAAAAATAAAAATTAAGGAGGATGGTACTCAACACTTTAAAATTGATTGAATAAATTATGGTATATGAATATTGTATGAAATATTAATGCATCATTAGAAATTATGAATGGGATGGTTTCAGAGAAATCTGGGAAGGCATATGAACTTAAGTAGAGAGAATGATCTGGAACATCATTATTTAAAAATGGAAAATTCTGAGACTTAAAAACAATAAAACTAAGCATCTATTTTTCCACAGAATCAATGATGAATACCACTCAACTCTCAATAGAGATTCAGGCCACAGAATGAGGTATTTATATACACATTATCTATCTATCTATCTATCTATCTATCTATCTATCTATCTATCTATCTATCTATCTATCTGTCTGTCTGTCTGTCTATCTTTCTGTCTATCCGCAGTATGGGAATTTCTTTTCCTTGGCTATACATATTTGCTACTAATTGTGTGCTTTCTGGAATGTCTTGCCATAGGTAACAAACTGGATTTCATTTTAAAATTTCCTTTTTTAATACTCCATCATTTTGCTTTCTGAAACTTGTCTACTTCCCGATAACACAGTTTCCTTGGTTACCCTATCAAACACTGGTTTCACTTTCACTTATACCCTAATTCACTGGTCATGCTGAGAATATTGGATGACTGCTTGCTCCTCATTGCCAATTTTAGGTTTTCCCTTTATCATCATTACTCAGTAAACACTCCTCCCTTGAGGTTCATTCCATCCAAATTTATTAACCAATAAAGACTCTAGTAGTTGTTATTTACCATCCCCCAGGACACTCTGTCTTCCTTGAGTTCAGTGTCTGGCTCATAGTCTTTCTTTCTGATCCAAATCCTATTTTCAGACAAAGAGACTTTAACACATATACTGATACTCTCATAGATGCTCTAACCTCCCACTTCCTCAAATTACTCATTTCTCATGACATATTCCTCTATCCCACTACACACAAACACACACACACACACAGAGTCATACTCTTTATCTCACTATCACTTACAAGTTTTCTAAATCCATATTCATAAACTCTGAAATTCCTTTATTTGATCATAATCGGTTTTCATTTCACTTACCCTTCTGCGTTGCAGCTCCAAAACCTCTTCTTCAACTTTGAGACAATATTTATTCTGTCTATCCTTCAGTTCTTTTCCAAGTCAATACCTTTGCACTGGATATACTCTTTTCCTTTCCAAATTGTGATTCTATGGTGAACCAGTTCAGGTCTACAATGTCCCCTTTTAGAGACTTACATTTTCATTGTGTGAAAAATCTTAACCTTCCGAAATTCAGCCTTTGATTATTCCCATCATCCATAGAACCTCACTCCTACTCATGGCAAAAAGGTGGAATAGTGAGTAGAGTGCTGGGTCTGGAGTCAAGAAGCTCTAAGTTCAAACCCAGTCCCAGACATTTTCCATATGCATGGCCTTGGGAAAATCACTTTGCCTTTGTTTGTCTCAGTTTCCTCAACTGTAAAATAGGGATAAAATTAGCAACTACCTCCCAAGCTTATTGTGAGGATCAAGTCAATTAATACCTGCAAAGTGCTTATAATAGTAATTGGCACATAAAAATTCCTTAATACATACTAATTCCACTTTTCCCTATTCTATTATTTTTCCTCTATACCCCAGAGGAAGATGGCCATCTACCTGAGAGCCAGTGTGGCTTCAGAAAGGGCCAAGGAACAGCCAATATGGTGTTTTCTGACTGACAATTCCAGGAGAAATGCCAGGAGCAGAGCAGAGGTCTTTACACAATATTTGTAAATCTGATCAAAGCCCTTGATACTGCTAGTCATGGGGTCTTATGGAAAATTATGTCAAAATTTGGTTGCTCAGAGAAATACATCAACATTGTATGTCAATTTCATGATACCATGTTTGTCTGGCTTCTGGATAATGGACAATGCTCTCTCTTACCTTCCTGGTCAACAATGGAGTGAAAGAAAGCTGTGTGCTTGCTGCCATGCTTTTTAGCATGATGTTTTCAGCCATGTTGTCAAATGCTTTCAATGAGGATAGACATGCCATCAAGGTCAGCTACTTCACTAATGTTAAATTCTTCATTTTGAAAGGGCTACAAGAGAAGACCAAAGTGAAGCGAGTGTTGGTGCATGATTTTCCGTCTGCAGATGATTGTGCAGTCATTGTGATCTCTGCAGCTGAGCTGCAACACAGTATGGATCAATTCTGCTGCTTGTGCTAATTTGGCCTAATAATTAACACTAAGAAAATGCAGGTGCTCCATCTGTCACCACAACACCATTCATATGTGGAATTATCAGTTACAGCAAACAGAAAAGTTTTAGCTGCTGTAACTAAGTTCATTTACCTTGGTAGGTTACTTTCCAGGGAAGTACACATTGATAATGAGGTTGATGCATACATTGCTAGAGTTAGCTCAGTGTTTGGTAGACTCTGGAAAGTATGGGAGAGAAGAGGTATTAGTCTGACTACCAAACTTAAGGTCTATGGGGCCATTATGCTGACCTCATTGTTGTGTGTCTGTGAAACCTGGACAGTCTACCAGATCCATGCCAGGAAATGAAATTGTTTCCATTTGAATTGTCTTAGGAAGATTCTGAAGATCACAAGTCAGGATAAGATACTAGATAATGAGGTCTTTACTCGAAATAAATTGCCAAATATTCAAACTGCTTCAGAGAGTGCAATGCTGATGGACTGGCCACATTATTTGAATACAAAATGTATGCTTGCCCAAAAGACTAGCTTATGAAGAACTCACACAGGGCAAGTACTCACATAGTGATTAGAAGACATGATACAAGGACACTGTCAAGGTCTCTCTGAAGAACTTTGGAATTATGTGACATGGGAGACACTGGCACAGGACTTCTCAGTATTGTGTGCCCGCATCAGAGAAGGTATTGTGGTCTATGAGCAAAGTAGAATTGAAACAGCTCAAAGGAAATGCAGGATGTGCAAATTTGGAGAATCCACCCCAAATGTTCACATGTACTATTTGTGTTTCACCTGTGATAGAGTATTCTGAACTCATATTGATCTAATGAGTCACAATGGGACACATTACAACTTGACTTTAGCATAGCAATGTCATTTGGTCCTTTTCTATAATGAAGGACAACAACCAACCACCAACAACCTTTTTCCTCTAAAAATGCTACTTGGAATGTACCATCTCCTATGACATAGAGAATGAAATTAGAAAAAAATCACAATGCCATACTGAGACAGTTCATCCAAGTGTGTTACATAATCTATACTGGGCTGTCACTCCACTAAGATAGTCATTGTACAAATTGCTAATTGACTCACTATTCTAAGGAGCTTAGCAGATTTTAAAAACCTTTTCATCCTTACTTAAACCTCCTAATGCTCCTCCAACCTGACCCTTTCACCTGAGAACGTTGCCTAATATTTCCCTTTCAGAGAGTGTCCTCTTCTGCCCTATTTGTCATCTCATATCAGTCAGATGTCTTCTGTCACTATTTTTTTCACCTATTTTACATAAAAGGGTACATTTTCTCACTGTCAACACAAACTTCTCTACATGCATATGATCTCATTCCACCTTGTCTTCTCAGAATAGTGCTTCTATCCATCTATTCTCTCACTAATCTTCTTTTGTTTCTGTCTATTGTATGCTTAACTATTACCTAAAAAATACAACCATATCTCTTTCATTTGAAACAAATAAACCTAATTTGATCTGTCAATCTTTGCATCTATTGTCCTATATCATTTCTCTTTTGTAGCTAAAATCCTTGAGAAGACTGTCTACAATAAGTGCCTCAATTTCCTTTCCTCTCACTCTCTTGTTATCTCTTTGAAATCAATTGCTTTCTCTGAAGCCATGAAATGATATATATATATATATATATATATTTATTTTGGAAGGGGAAAGGCAAGGCGATTGGGGTTAAGTGACTTGCCCAAAGTCACACAGTTAGCGTGCCAAGTGTCTGAGGTCAGATTTGAACTCAGGTCCTTCTGACTCCATGGTTGGCCCTCTATTCACTATGCCACCTAGCTGCCCCATTTTTTCTTTCTACATTTTATTATTTCATGTGCAAAATTTGATAAAGCATGGAAAAAAAAGCAAGGAGGATCCGATGATATTGACTCTGGGACCTGGGGCAGGGTTCAGGGCCTGAGGATGAAGGATGAAGATGGGAGCTCTCATGGCAGTGGCCTTTCATATTGTTAGAGCTAAAGTAGCTACACTTAATGGAGCTGATGGGAGAACTGCTGGATGGGGATGGAGGCAAGGGGAAAGGGGAAAGGAGACAGGGCTTCTGGGAGTGGGAGATGAGGAGAAGCCCTCAATGATGTTGGCAGTTGACTCAAGACTTAGCCCTCTGGAAACACTTGTTGGTGTAATGTGGGGGATGGAGATGGAACAGAGAACTCTTGGGGGGTAGGATGGGAGATGGAGTCGGAATGAATTCTTGGGAGGGGTTGGAATGGAGAAGAAAAGGCAGAGGGAGAAAGAAGTGAGGTTTTGGGTGAGTGGAGTGGCTGCTGTCCCATCATCAGTGGGTATGAAATAGAGGCAAATCCCCACAACAGCCCCCAGGTCACAGCAAGCAGTTAAGGTATGACCTCCCCTGGAGGAAGTGATCCAGCACAGATCAGGATGACTCAGCCATTTAGTATGTGACAGTTTTAAATAGTAGTCTCTAAAAAGTTCCCTGAAGTTTTGTTTTATATTAAAAAAAAAAACAACACAAACACAAACACAAAAGACCGAAGAGAAACGGAGGAGCTTTGAGACTTCTGGGCTAAGGAATGTTGTCATTGGTGTCACTGTCCTGCTCAGGGTGGGTTTGTGCTTTATCCTGAAGGGCTTCCCAAGGCCTTGAGGGGGCTGTTCCTGGGAGGGAACAGGCACAGCTGTTGAGGGGCTTCCTACCAATCCAGGGACCAGAGGCCAGTAAACATGGACCAGGGGCTGGGCTTGGGAGGGGATGTCCTGGCAAGGCAGAGGTGTCAACAGTATTGGCCAGAGAAATATAGGGCTTCCTTTATCACAAACCCAAGTTTCAGAAAGACTGCCCCCCCCCCAAATAAAATATAAAAAAAGCCAGGATGCAGCCCAGGGTCAAGCTGATGAAGGCAGTGCTGTGGAGGAAGGTGTGGGAAGGGGGCAGGTTTAGGGAGGCAGGAGGACGCTCAGAGCTTCTGGTCTAGGCTAGGTTGAGCCAGGCAGGTTCAGATACAAACCTCATGGGCCTCTGACTTCCACTCTTCAACAAAGTCTCTTTGCTATGTGGGGGAGAAACTGAAACATGGAAACATAAGGAGAGGGGAGGAGACTGGGGAGATTTGAAGTAACTGTGACAATGCATCCTTCCTTCCTTGGTCCTGTCTGCATTTTCCTCTTGCTTAGAGACTGAGCAGCTCAAGTGGCCCTTTGGCCAGTCCACCCTTGGCCACCTGCTCAGAAGAGGCTGCAATCCTTCAGGTTGTTTTTGATGATGTCATCAGTGACAAGGTCAAACACAAACTGCGCGTTCTTGGTATTGGTGGCATGTGCGAAGTGTGCGTAGATTTCCTTGGTGTTCTTCCTCTTGTCAAATTGTCAAATCTAATTGAATTTTCTCAATACTTATCTTTTTGACTTCTTTGAAACCTCCCAAACTCTCAATTACCCTTTTCTTTTGGCACTCTTTTCTGTAAATTTTTATGACACTACTTATTCTAATTCTCCTCCTACCTGTCTGACAACCCCTCTTTCTTTTTTGTTGCATCTTTATTCATATTATGCTCCCTAATCTGGGAAGTCTTACAAAGCTGTGTCTTGGGACCTCTTCTCCCTCTACACTATTTCACTTGGTGACCTCAAAAGTTCCCATGGTTTCTGTTACTATCTCTATGCAGATGATTCTATATCTATCTTGTTGTCTAGCTCTAATCTCTCTCCTAACCTCTATTATTGATTCTCCAAATGAATACGAGACAACTTGACTGGATATTCCATAGACATCTTAAGCTCTACTTATCCAAAACTGAAATTATTATCTCCCCACACCTGCCCCAAACCCTTGCCTCTTCTTAACTTTCCCATGGTGAAGGGATTAGTCACCCATGCTCTCAACCATATTATCACCCTCAATTTCTCACTTACCCTTTATATACAATCAGTGGTCAAGTTTCTGTTGTTTCTACATTTGTAACATCTCTTGCAAAAGCTCCCTTCTCTCCTCCAACACTGCCACTACTCTGGTGCAGTCCCTCATTATCTCATGCCTATATTATTTTACTTTAGTAGTCATCTTATTGCTCTCCCTGCCTTGAGTCTCTCCACTCCAATCTGCTACTCAGTTGTCAAATTGATCTTCTTAAAACAAAGGTCTGATCTTCATTATTTAATAAACACCAGTGGCTCTCTGTCACCCCCAGATTAAATGCTTTTTTTTCTCTTGGCTTTAAAATTCCTTCATAACTTGGCCCCTTCTTATTTTTCAGTCTTCTTACCTTTCTATGTATTTTATGATCCAGTAACACTGGCTTCCTGCTTTTCAAACATGGCAGTCCATCTTCAGGCTCTTGGCATTTTCACTAGCTGTCTACTATTCCTGGAATGCTCGTCCTCTCCACTTCATAGCTTACTTGCTTTCCTTAAAATCTAATGTAAAGTTTCTCAGTCCTCCTTAATTTTAGTAGCTTTCTTTTGAAACTACACACAATTTTTCCTTTATATATGTTGTTTGCATATAGTAGATTGAATATTTTCTCTTCCATTAGAATATGACTTCCTGCAGAACAGTAACTGGTTTTCCCCTTTCTTTGTATCCTCAGTGTTTAGAATGGTTCCTAGAATATAGAAGATACTTGATAAATGTGTGATTGACTGGTTGCCTCTATAGTTTAGTGTCAGTAATGGAGGGATGATACTTAAGGGTCTGTTACACAAAACTGACCTAAAGAGGGATTTATTATTCCTAGCAGTGATTCCCAACTCTACTTTTTTTTTAATGTCCCAGGGTAGTGCTTATGCTTTCAATGGTTTTCATGACATTTGCAAAAAGAAAGGCTCAAAACCTTGATTTTAATTTGTTTTAATCTTTTAAATTATATGAATGCTATGTAGTATTTGCAGGAAGAAGTGTTAAAAATAAAGTTTAAAAATTAAAGTTCTTTTAGGCCAACAAAGATTAGTTTAAAATATGCATACATGTGCTTCCTGAAAAATATAATGGGATAGAAAAAGGCATTATATAAGTCTTGATTTCTCATTATTTGAAGGTCTTGGCTGTCTTAGCCAAAGGAGCTGGAAACTGATGATACCATTGAATTGTATGATTTTATTCTCTTTTTAATTACTCTGAGACAGACCTTACAGAATCATGTCGAAGTAGAAAGGAGAAATTACACAAGTACATTGAAACTGAGTTGTAGCTGTCACTGGGAGAAGGCTTTGGAATATTGACAATGGAGTAGTAACTATATTCTTTTGACTTAACTCTGGCTGGCCATTCCTGGCAAATAATCCTGCCAAAGGCTTCAACTTAGAAAAAAAAATGGTATCCTATGTGGAGCTATTTAAAAATCCTCTTTTGGTTGCTTTTAAAAACAATTGCTTTTCTGTGGAACTTAGAGAGAAAAAGTATGCTAATTGAACCTTATGGAAAACTTTGGGGATAGTCACTTGAATAATACTCCCTCTGGAATGTTCTTGTTAAAAATGGCATCTGGTACTTATTTAAGGATTAAGCTAACATCCTAGTGTATCATTCTCAGGCATCTTACTTTTAGAAATCTGATTCTCCTTCCTCTTTATTGTTGTATGTCACATCTTCTTCATTGATATAATTTGTTGAATTTCCATTGAAAAGAGAACACTCTGCCAGGCAAGGTGAGGTGAGAGAAGAAGAAGTGGTTCCCATCCTGGCACCTTAAAAGAGGCCAAAGAAAGACTACTGAAAGACCCAAGAAAAAGAACCAAAGTTTCAGAGTCAAGGAACTGAAACAAGAATTAGGCATTCCTTTGTTCTGTAATTGGTCCCTGTGAGCCTTGCTGTGCTTGGCACTACTCTAATTTCAGGAGTAAACTACTATCCAGGCCAGCTGAAGGTAAGACTGAGTAATGTGAAGATGACAAGGGTGGGTTGTGGAATATAATTCCTTGGAGATATTTCCCTGTCAGGAGGTAGTATCTGCATCTATAGATATATCATTGGACATCTTACTTTCCTATCTCATTTATTATCTTTTCTCTGCCCTAGCTTCTGAAATCATGCAGAATCCAGTAGGATGGTATTTTCTAACACATTTCCCTGTTTGAGAAGGCTTATGTATCTCTGATCTCTCTGAATCTACATGACCATGATATACTTTTTCATATGTCATCTGCTCCTGAGAGTAAATAAAAGATTAAAGGAAAAGTTAAAATATCTAATTGGGAGTTTGTAGCTATGTTTTGGTGTTTCAACCTTCTTTGATTTTTTTCTTTCAACACACACAGATAACTTTTTAAAATTAATTTATTTACTTTTAATTTTCAACATTCAGTTCCACAAGCTTTTAAGTTCCAAGCTTTCTCTCCCTCCCCTTCCTCCCCCCTCTGCTCCTATGGTGGCATGTAATCTGATAGAAGTTCTACAAATTCCTGCACATTAAACATTAATCAAGTTGTAAAGAAAGGTTATAACCAATGGAATGAACAATGAGAAAGAAGGAAGAAAACAAAACAAAAATTATAGAGAACAAGTAGTTTGTTTCAATCTGCATTCAGACTCCATAAATCTTTCTCAGGATGTGGATAGCCTTTTCCATCATGAATCTTTTGGAATTGACTTATAACCTTGCATTGCTGAGATGAGCCCAGTCTATCAAAATCAGTCATCACAGATACGATGTGTCTGTAATTATGTACAGTTTTCTCCTGGTTTTGCTCTTCTCCCTAAGCATTAGTTTATATAAGACTCTTCAAGTTATTGTGAAGTTTGTCTGCTCCTCATTTCTTATAGCACAATAGTATTCCATTACATTCAAATACCACAACTCTTTTAGTCATTCCCCAATTGATGGACTTCCCCTTGATTTCCAATTCTTTGCCACCACAAAAAGAGCTGCTAAAAAAAGTTTTGTACATATGGGGTCCTTTTCCCACTTCTTTGATCTCTTTGGGATAAAGCCCTAGAAGTGGTATTGCTGGGTCAAAGGGTATGTACTTATTTATAGCCCTTTGGACATAGTTCCAGATCGTTCTCCAGAATGTTTGAATCAGTTCACAATCCCAGCAACACTGCCTTAGTGTTCCAATTTTTCCACATCCTCTCCAGCATTTATCATTTTTCTGTCTTGTCATCATAGCCAATCTGACTGGTGAGATGTACCTCAGAGTTGTTTTGATTTGCATTGCTGTAATAAACAGTGATTTAGAGCATTTTTTTTCATATGGTTATAGATATCTTTAATTTTTTCCTCTGAAAACTGCCTGTTCATATCCTTTGACCATTTATCAATTGGAGAATGACTTGTATTCTTATACAAGGTGTCCCTAAAGTCTGGACACACAGGAAATCTCATTAACTATGCATATTTTAAGAAATTAAATGAATGAAATTTTCAACAACAATTTACTTAATTAGTATAAATTTTAGCCATGATAATTTCATGTGGAATAATAGCTTTCATTAGATATTGGGGACTATTTTCCATATTGATGAGATTTAATTAATTAATGAGATTTCCTATGTGTGCTCTATGCCTTCTTATATCTTCCTATGGAATCTCATTTATGTTAATTAAGTTTTGTGTTAAGTGTCTGAGATAAAATTTGAACTCAGGTCCTCCTGACTCCAAGGCCAGTGCTCTATTCACTGCGCCACCCAGCTGCCCCTGTGAAGAGTGTTTTGAAGTTATGTTCACTTACTTTTTGTGTGTGTCTTGGCAGGTAGTATCTTAAGTATTTTGTAGTTATATAGAAATGAAATGTCTTTTGCTATCTCTTCCTGCTGGGTTTTGTTAGTAATATACAGAAATGTTGATGATGAATATGGGTTTATTTTATGTCTTGTATCTTTGCTGAAATTGTTAATTGTTTCAATGATTTTTTAAAAATTTAATTGTCAAGGGTCCTCCAGGTAAACCATCATATCATCTGCAAAAGTGATAGACTTGTTCCCTCTTTGCCTATGATCAATTCTTCATTTTTTTAAAAGCAGGATTGAATGTTAAAACTTTTTCTCATCTATCAAAATAATCATGTGGATTTTTTTTTGTTATTCATACCATAATTATCATTTTGTTTTTTTCTGCTATTGAAACAGTACTGTTTTTCTGACATAAATTGAGCTTGATCATAGGGTATTATCTTTGTTTTATACCATATTGTTAAAATCTCTTTACTAGCATAATATTTAAAATATTTGCATCAATATTTATTAGGAATTGCTCTATGATTTTCTTTATTTATTTCAACTTTCACTAACTTAGTTGTCAAGGTAAAATTCATGTAATAGAAGGAATTTTTTTAGCAGTTCTAGTTTACTTATTTTTTTCCAAAAGTATTTAAAATTGGAATTAATTTTCTTTAAATGTTTGTTAGAATTAACTTTTTATATCCTGCTTCTGTTTCTTTTTTTCTTTAGGCAGTTCATGTATGGTTTGTTCAAGTTCTTTTTTAAAGATTGAGTTATTTAAGTATATTATTTCTGGTTCTGTTAACCAGATCAATTTACATTTTGGAAAATGTTAATCTATTTCATTTAGATTGTAAGGTTTATGGGTATTTATTTGCACAAAATAGATCCTAATAATCACTTTTAGTTCATCTTCATTGGTTATGAATTCATCTTTATTTTTCATGCTGGTATTTTGATTTTATTTTGTAAAATTTTTTAAAAAATGAATTATTGATTTTTCAATTTTATTTTGAAAAACTCCAATTTTGATTTATTAGTTAAATGGTATTAAATTTTCAATTTTGTTACTGTCTTTTTTGACCTTCAAGATTTCTATTTTAATGCAAAATTGTGGTTTTATATTTTGTTGATTTTATAGGTTTTATTTTAGTTGCATACCCAATTTCTTGATCTGTTCTCTTTCTCATTTTATTGGAATTTTCATGCTATGTTATTTGGTTTTATATGTACATATATGTGTGTGCATGCATGTGTGTGTGCATATGTGTGGGTGCTCATGTGCATGCATATGTGTATATTCAGTATTCCTATTAATTCATTGCCTTTGGTATCTTTGAACAAAATATAGCTTCCTTCTTTATCTCTGTTAATTTGATTTATTTTTCCTTTTGTTTTGTCTAAGATCCTAATTGCCAGTCCCAACATTTTTTTAAGCTTCAACTGATGCATAATAGAATCTAAACTAGCCCTTTATTTTAACTCTGTGCGTATTCTTTTGTTAATGGATACTTCTTGTAAACATCATACTGTTGGATTCTGGTTTCTAACTGATTCTGCTATTTTCCCCTCATTTTGTGAATTAGTTTGTAACATTCATATTTATGGTTGTGATTCCCTCCATTCTAGTTTTTGTGCTTACCCTTCTCTTTTGTGACCCTATTTTTCCTCAAGATTTTTTGTTCTTTGTTCCTGAGCACTGCCTCTTTCCTATCCCCTCCCCCCCCATTTTCTCTTAACTCCTTTCCCTCTTTCTTTTACTATTGATTTCTTCTTTGATCTCTGCTATAGGATATCTGAGCAGTTTGTCTTTATAACTTTTAATATATGATATCTATTCTCTTTTTTGTCTCTCTTGTCTTTCAGGTAGTATAATTATTACTAAATTCTCTCATCCATCTATTTTCCAGGTCAGTTGTTTTTCCTATGAGGTATTTCGCACTTTCTTCTTTATTTTTTCAGTCTTATTGTTTCTTGCTGTCTCCTGGAGTAATTAGCTTCAGTTTGCCAATTCCAATATTTAAGACAATATTTTCTTTAATAATGTTTTGTTCCTCTTTTAGAGAGCTATTGATTATCTTTTCATATATTAGTTATAAGTAACAGGAGATACTCACTGGATCTTCAGAAATGGGTACCTTCAGAGCACAGTTTTGTTTCAAGAAGGACAACATACAACGGATAACTACTTTAATAGATCTAGAAACCCATGAAATGACAAATCCAGGGCATTATTTATACATTATGGATTGAAAACTGAAACGAGGAAAGCAGGGGAAAAAAGTAGAAAGAATCTGAATATAGCAAAATCAGGGACTAGTAGAGTGGAAATATTTGGAAGCCCCACTTAATAATGATTTGTTTCTTATAAGCAATTAACACAAAGCAAAGTTACATTTAAATAATGACACATTTGAACAGTTCTTTAAAGATTGAGAAAAGTCCTGTAACACAAAAATTCAAGAGAAAGTAGATATTAACTCTCATTTCAATTTTACAAATGAAAAAAATGATCATGACACATAACTAGTAAATATCTTTTATGGAGTCTCTTGACTCCAGGTCCTGCTCTCAGTGAATAGATCAAAGGACTTAGCATTGGGGAGATCTGACTGAGAAACTTAGTGACTATGTGACCCTAGACAAATCATTTCAACTCTCTGTACCTCAGTTTCCTCATCTATAAAATGGAGATAACAATAGCACCCGTCTTAGTAGGTAGTTGTGTTGATAAAATGAATTAGCATATACAAAGTACTTTGAAAACCTTAAAGCTCTTATTTAAATGCTATCATTGCTGTTACATGTCCTTTCAAAATAGACTTACTTATGAAGTCAAAGCAACTGGATATAAGGAGATACATGAATACAATTGTATGCATGTATGTGTATGTTTTATATATGTTACACATTATACACACATACATATACACACATGTATATGTCCTAATTGGGTATATATCTAAAATTTTAATATGATACAAAGAGTTCAAATGATAATTATATGCTGAATACCTGTATAAACACTTCATAATTTGTTTTAAATAATCTTTTATTTTTTGTATCATCTTAGTTTGTTTCAGAATTACTCTCATTCACATATCTTAAATGTATTTAATCTTATATGATTTAATTTATTTAATTGTTTTATTACATTAATTAATGAAAAATCTTAAATGCATTAAAATACATTTTTAAAGAATAAAAAGGAGAAGAAAATTAAAAAAAAAACAACTTATCAATGCATTGAAAAAGTCCTAAACCATAAGAAATGTGTAACACTTGTGTACCTTCTACCTTCATGAAAGGGGGTGGGGTTGGCAGGATCTTCTCATATATCTTCTTTTAAGTCATATAAATACATAATAATTTTAAGCAAATATAAATGTTTTGTAAATATTTTGTTATATATGTCCAAGGATAATTAAATGGACTCTTAAATAAGTAGAGTATTTTGAGAGAAAATAATTCAATTAATCCTAGGAACAGGAGTCTAAATGCTGCATGTTTTATACTTTATAAACCTCAACCAATGCCATTCCACTATGCTACTAACTCTTAATGAGACTAGCCAATATCAAGTAAATAAATAAAACATTACCTTGAGACAAATCAGTGCAAACCTTCTCAATAACTGAGAACTGTTAGAGAGTAGAGGGATATTGAGCCCCTTATGGTCTGTGGGATGTGAACTGCCACTGAGCAAATTCTCTCACTGAACTTCAAGGCACAGGTGAAACTAGGACTCTCTCACACAAACTGCAAATCATTCCCTTCATCTAGGTTAAGAGGATATTTTCCTCTTGGTAGTTAAGCAAGATATATTCCACACATGAAAAGGAGAAATGGACCCCAAAATATGCAATTACAACATAATACAGATCAACTAGACCAATATCATGAAAAAAAATTACATAGACATACATACACATATGTGCATGTGGGAGTGACCTCTACCATATTATTTGTAAACACATTTGTGTTAATGTGTGTGCATTTACACACATAAACATACATACACACATTTTATGTGTATGTACATATATGTTATATATTTGTGTGTGTGTGTATCTAGCATTTCTTCTTGGTTACAAGACTTGTGTAAAAGAGGTCATTTTTTTTCAGTTGATTAAGCAAACTAGGGTGCCTCTAGCACTGAATTCAGAAGTGCAGGAGCATAATATTGTGGAAGCAAGCTACTCAAATAGAGTATTAATGCATTTTTAGCTGCATGTTCAAATTCTGTATTTCTCCCCCAATGCTTCAATTTCCACAGATCACTTCAATCAGCTCCTGTTATCATTTTATGAACATGAAGTTCTCCAAAATCCACATACAGAAAAATGGGTAAAGTTCATAGATGCTTCTTTGGGATTTGAATAAGAGCCTGGTGAACAAAGGTGAGTTTTCCAAGCAGGGGTGGGAGAAATGATCCATGTATGGGTTCCCTAAAATAAACACAGACATTTCTGGAAATGTAATTAACTTGTTAGACACCCCTCTCCCCCATCAACATTAGAAATGAACAAATAGCATCTTTGCTTAAGAAAATATTTTGATTAGAAAAATTGAGGAATAGGGAAAAGTGTTGGTGTCTAGGGTTTTCTAGTAGGTTAATATTTCTAATTAGTCAAGAAAGCAATAGAACAGGAATTCTAGTATATGCATTTTCTTTTAGGTTTTTTTCTAGCTGTCTGAATATTGGGAGAAAAATCACTGTAAATTCTTAGAGTCTCATTCATAAATAGATTTGATATGATTACATATAAGGTTGAAAATAGGATCATATGATCATAAATTTAAGGCTGGAAGATACCTAAGAGTTCATGTAGTTCAATTATATCATTTTTTAAGCTGAGGCAATAGCCCCAAGGAAGTTAAAAGATATGGCTGTGTGATAGTAATGGAATGTGGAGATTCCCCTGTATTGGCTTGGTTTTCAAATTGATTGTGTTAAAACCCAGAGTTTGTTAATCCCACCTGTGGGATGGGCTTGTTGATGTGAAAAGAAAGTCCTGAACTGGGAGGAGCTGGTGATGTAGATTTGGAGAGACACAAGAGAGAGGCGGAAGATCTTTTTGGAAGCAGCATCTTGTGGAGAGAGAGAGACTAAGAGAATTGCTGGTGGCTGCTTTGAATTGCCCTGGACTTTTGAGACCTGCCCCCTGAGCTGCCAAGGACTGAGGAGACATGGCTGTTTTGCTGGTACTTTGTCTGTCTGTTTTGATGTTGTTTTGCCAGATTTGTCCACTGGTGAAAGACAGTCCTTTTGTTGAAGAAGTCCTGGAACCTGGCTGTTCGCTAAGAAGCCCTGAGACTGTCCTGCAGACAGAGAGTGAATACTGTCCACTGGTGAGGGACAGTGCTGTTGTTGCAGGGGTCTGGAGACTGTCCTGCAGACAGAATGAATACTGTCCACTGGTGAAGGACAGTGCTGTTGCTGCAGGGGTCTGGAGACTGTCCTGCAGACAGAGTGAATACTGTCCACTGGTGAAGGACAGTGCTGTTGTTGCAGGGGTCTGGGAGCCTTTCTGTTGGTTCAGAAGCCCTGAAGAAGGATTTTCTTGTTGTATATTTACAGAAATCCTGGGAGAGGGCTTTGCTAATGTGTTCAGGGGTTCTAGGACTGTTCTACAGACAGAAGATGAATTCATGAAGGGACTGGCAATGTATCTTATGGGCTTGCTAAGCCTTGTCTCCCCAGGAACTAAGATTGCTGAGAACTTGCCTCGTGTCAAGATGAAGAAAAGACCTCCATTTGGGTATTAAGTGCTGTGCTTAAACTTGATGTAACTCTGGGGTAGATTCAATTGTGATCCAGGGGTGGGGAACTTTTGACCTTATGTTTGGAAACTAATCTCCATTTGAGAAGAGGGGTTTTGTGGTGGACCAAATGAAGGTATAGCCTAGGGGTGGAGAAGTATTTAGAACAGGGACTTTGTAATTGATTTGAATGATTGGAAGGTCCTGGGGTGGGGTAGTACTTGGAGATTATTTAATCATACTTAGTAAATGCTGTATTTTGAATGATGTCATGTTTTAATCTTCTCTGTTCTTGGTTGGTCACTGAATAAAATGGAGAGCACCTATGCTGGTATTCTGAACCTTGGGAAGTTGCCTTTCCTTGGCATTATATTACAGGCTGAAATCATAAAAGTTTCTGATTCCTGTCTACCATGTCTGCTTCTCTTGGGTCTGACCTTACTTCCATTCTTTATGACCAGTTGTTTTCCTATATTCTATTTGATCACCTGGTTTTGCTTTGACTTACTCTAATCTCTAATACTTTTGTAGGGACATTTCCCCAATATGAATCTAACTCTTGATCCATGAACTTGTTTTGATTATGTTTTCTGGTAAGTCTAAGCAATAGCCTCATCCCATGCCTCTCTCCTAACCTAAGTTTCCAGCCTTGTCATCACTTTTTTATCCTCATTGCTCAATTTATCACTTCAGGAGTGACTTCTTCCCATGTTACCATTGCTTAAAACTTAGCCAATCTAATATATTACCCCAAATATTCTTAACTACATAAATTATTCTTCACTGAAAGCTGTTCCTACCTTCTCTTTCTATTTATCTCCCTTTGGTCAGGCTAGTCTCACTAATTACTATATTATTCATTAATTACTCTCAGTAATTATAATTTAATTACATTAAATCATTACTGAAACATTTCTTATATTTTTTCTTACTTGAAAATATGAGAGATGATCCTATCTCTTGATAATATATCCTCCCCTTCCTAGTAATGCACATCTCTCTCTTAAGTCACTTTCTCAATCCAATTTCCAGTATTAAAATTCTTAACTTTACACATAAACTCAGGGCAGCTAGGTGGCACAGTGAATAGAGCACAGGCTGTGCAATCAGGAGGACCTGAGTTCAAATCTGGACTGAGGCACTTAACACAAAAACTAGCTGTATGACCTTGGGCAAGTCACTTAACCCCAATTGCCCTCCAAAAAGCAAAAAAAAAATTGTAACTTTATACATAAGCATACAGGAAATTATTCTCCACATGAGCAACTAAATTTACCATTATTTCTTAGTTTGATAACACATTGATGAATCTGAAATTGGGTAACTTTAACCATATTCTCATTTTGTGAATATGACATTTTATTTTGTATTATATCACATTTATCTTTTGGTACTATTGAAAAGTAATGCTTCATAAATACTTCATAAGTACTGTACATGATATCATATATTATTTCATAATATATTTCATTTTTGCCTTCCAGTGCTATTAAAAGTTTCCATCTGTAAAATCAGATGGAGAAGAAAATGGCAAACCATTTCATTATCCCTGCTAAGAAAACTACAAATGGAATCATAACAAGTTAGAGACAAATGAAAAATGACTGAACAACTACTAAAAATTAATACTTCATTAATCTTCATTGATTATTTCTGCTTAATATCTTCCAAATCCCTCTCCTTTGTGTCCACAATGATTACTTTTGGTTAGGCCTTTATTTGCTTCCTCTTATATTGTTACAGATAGAATACAAGTCTTGGTTTGTCTGCATCTTCCTCCCATGTATAGAACATTGGGACTTTGGGGAAAGGTTTGTGAGAGGAAGTGTATGATAGGAAGTGATGATATTTTTTTAGTTAGAGAGCCATACTACTGACTAATGGTCTGTAAGTCAAAGAAACCTCAAACAGTAATGGGAATAGTGTTCCTTTAATATGACTGGTCACTGAAACTTCCTTTCCTTCTCCATGACAAGCTACCCAAGTGAGAAGCAGCTGGAGATTGTTTCCAGGTAGAGGATTTAGATGAAAAAGCATTGAATGTAGGAGTTCCAGTTCCAGTATCTTTTAGAAGATACAAAATTCCAACCCCCTACTGTGAGATATGCCAGGTACAGAGGTCCCAATATCTGGTTTTACATTCAGAAGCTTGAGTCAAACATCAGTCTTCTACTTCTTTTCCCACTCACAGGAAGCAAGTGGAACACTGAACAGAAACCAGCTCACTAAAATGAACACTACATTTCCTATAAAGCCCAGATTTGGTTCATCCTATATAACATCTGGGAGCTGTCCAAGTCTTATAAATTATTGATGTCAAAGTTGTACAGTAATCAAATTTAAATGTAATAATTTGTTGACTTTTTTGATTCTACACCAAGAACTGAATTCTGTATATAGTAGATAACCAAACTTTATCTGCTCCTGAGAGTTGGAGATGCCATTAAACCAAAGTCATATGATTAGTGAGGATGTGGCATGTCATAGTAGAATGGGGATCCAAAGATGATTTTCAAAAATAACAAATTAGGTTTGATGATTTTACCAATCACTTAAAAATCTTTTTTTTCCATTTTACTTTTTGTTTTTATATTTATCTCTGATTTGATTTGATAAAAAAAAAAAACAACAACACCTCCAGTATTTTTTGTTATTTTTGTGATTTTTGGAGGATATAACTTTGAACACATTTCAGGGTTTTTAGTTGTATATTCAATTGGTTGGTGATTTCTTTTCTTTATTTTAGTAAAGTTTATAGGGAAAATAATTGAAAGCATTTCCTCTAGGAAGAGTTCTATGTGCATCCCAGGAATTTTGATGTATTAACACATACTTATAATTTTCTTTAATATAAATCTTTTTTCTGTGATTTGTTCCTTCATCCACTCAGTATTTAGGACATAAAAACATGAAAAAGTATGGAAAAATTATCACAATTGTGCATCATTCATGATGGGTGACTGCAACATGTCTTTTTACCATTCTATGTTAGTATATGCTGAGAGACAGCATGAACTAATGGATTGTGTGGTACCTGGATTCATTAGTCGTGGATTAAAATTCACTCTCAGAAACTTACTATAACTGTGACCTCAGGCAAGTTATCTTAACCTCTCTGAGCCTCAGTTTTGTTATCCACAAAATGAAGGGTTTGGGTTTTCATTTCAGAGTCTTTTAACTATAAACACATGATCTTTTGTATTGCCAGGGTTGCACAATTGATTCATTTTGTAATACTACATAGCAATACATGCAACATACACACATATACACATGTTTATGTGTATATATGTGCAAATATACACAGATATTATATATATATGTATGCCTATGTATACATATATGTGTATATGCATACAAATCCCTTCCCCATCTTTTTAAGGTGCCCTTAGGCATAATAGAGAAATTAAAAACTTTTCTCAGACACATTTTTTAGCCAGATCTTAACTTTTAATATCTTTCTTTTCATTTGGAAGCAAGCATCTATATTCTTTCAATAGCAATCATGAAAACAAGAAGTGTTATAGAATGGATAGGGCAATTTAACATCTCTGTGCCTCAACTTCTTCATCTTTCAAATGAGGGAGGAAGGATAGGTTCTATGGTTTCTAACATTCCTTCTTGGTCTAAATCTATGGCTGTACAAAAATATCACATACAAACCTGAAGGTTTTGGTTTCTTAAGTATAACTTAATATCATCCTTCCTTTTAGGTTCCTTATGGTAATATCATTTAGTCCTAAATGATTCACCAACAATAAGTAATGATCTTCTGGTTTAAAAGCCTGATCCTACTCTGAACCTCATCTTGATACATAGTAGATAATAATGGCATAATGCTCTGTATTTTTCATTTCAGGTTGTAAAACAGCTGATGTCATACCATTCAGTAAGGAATTACCAACAACCACTCCTCATCTCTTCTTAATTTGATCATTATAGGATAACATTTCAAATAGGGGGTCTCTGGGTCAAAACCATCTAACTGTTTCAATATCAAAAGGTCCAGTTTTTTCTGATTATAGGAAAGGTCCCAGACCTATTACCTTCCAGTATAACATAAAGTTCCTAAGGATAGTATCATTTTTTTCTTTGTTTATCTAGAATCTAGCGCAGTTTCTTGCACATAGTTGACACCTAGTAAATGATCTTTGAATTAAGTAAAATAGCTATAAATGGTGAGCAGCCTCCCTCTCTCCCTTTTTCTCTACTTCCTTCTTTCAGTCCATCCATCCACCCATCCCATTCTTTTAGCTTTCAAATTCTTTCCATAGTCTGCTTCCTTTCTGTTTCTTCAGACACATTTTCTTCTTTTCCTTTCACTTTGATATGAATCATACATTTTTAATCATCCATTTTAAAAAATGAGTTTTAAGGAAATTTAAGGAATGCTTCATCTACTCTACTAATTAAAGTAGTAGAGGAGCACACTCCTTGCCCTTTCACCTTTGCCTATAGTATGGAGAACAATCTTACCCAGGCTTATATTATTATTATTTTCCATAGTCTTCACTGTGCACTACAAAATTCTCCTCTGCAATATTTGTTGTGAATTAGATCCAAATCTTCCACTGCTGCTTTTGATAATTCTTATGATGTTTGGCAAAGTCATCTGTTTCTTATGCCTCTTGCTTCAAGGAATCCTCTGCCATTGGGGTCTCCTATGTAATCCTTTATTTATTGTGGATTGCCTATTTTATTTGCCCCTAAAATGAATCTATTTTGCTCAACTGCCTCTGATAAGCAATTTACAACTTTCTGTAAAAGTCACAGTTCAAAAACAGTAGCAGGAGCATTTATAGTGCTTTAAGAATTGCAAAGTACCATGTGTATATACATATTATAATGGTATGTGCATGTATGTGTATGTAAATGTGTTCCTCACAACAACCCTGGGAGGTAGATGCTAATATTTTCTCCACTTTATAGATAGTAAAACTGAGCCTGAGAGTTTAAATGATTTACCTTAGATCACATAGCTAGGAAATGTATGAAGCAGGATTTGTTTTTCCTTACTCTTAAGTCCAATATTCCATCAGCTAAAACACCTAGCTTTTTCACCGAAGCATCACCCAGTATTTGGCTATAGGTCAAAGTATATAGGCATAGTATATATATATATATATATATATATAGGCAAGTAGATCTCATCTGTTGGTCATTTCATTATTCTTTATATCATTCCTCTTAATCATATTACAGAAAGTTCTTCTAATCTTGCTGTTTTTCTGCAATTGCTCCTTGTTCATTTCATGGAGTCATTGTATATGACTTCCAACAATAGTATTGACTATTCTTTCTTCTCATTTTATTGCAAGGTCCATCTTAATTGTCAAATGTCCTTAATCTTTTCCTGATCACCCTAATTTATAGAAATTGTTATGACTATCATATGTAAAAATTTTAATAACTGTTTAAAAATATGAAGTTATTTCATATATAGTGTTTTATTTGGCCTTCATGGCCATTTTGTGAATTGATAGAATAGGTATACTCTTTTAACAGATGAGAAAACTGAGACTCATTAAGTGACTTCAATTCTTGTATATAATTGGCTACTTATAAAGTCATTCTCTTTTCTTCTGATTGCTAGATAAGTACTCTTTCCACTCTCCTGCAATATGATCTCTTCTCTGAATTCTTCTACCACTTAAAATCTCCATAATTTACCTTAGCATTTATATATAGCTTTGCATTATTTCATGTGTGTGTGTGTACATATATATGTATATGCATCTGTGTATACATGTATATATACATATCTCAATGAAATATATATGGTATCCATGCTTAAAGACTCCTAAGAAGAAAACTGCCCAATCTATTTTATAATGGTTGTAATTGTAAGGACTTTTCCCCTTACATCAAGCTAAAAGGGATCTGACTTCTAAAATGGATGTGTCTTTTCCATATTCTTCATCTAAGTCTTCTATTCTACAATTTTAAAATTCCTAGGTCTATCAACTAATACTTTCATGGAATCCCTTCTAACCCCCTTGATATTGCACAGTCCTCTGTGCCTGGAAATGGCCCTTGTGCCTCTCTATCAAAGGTTTCTTTTTCCTCTTTTAGATGTAGGTCATGCATGATTTTTTTGTATAAGCCTTTTTACTTCCTCCTTGCAGCTTCAGTGTCCTAAACTATATTGTACCTAAATACTTTACATATATTTATTAGCTTCATATTTATCTTGTATGCATTTTTATATCAAGCTATTATCCCCTACATTATAATGTTAGCTAGCTATAAATAGGGATTGTTTCTCTTTGTATTTGTATCCTCAACTGTCACAGTGCTTGGCACAGAGAAAGAATTTATTAAATACTTGTTGGTTGATTGATTGATTGAGTTAGTGATGGTGTATAAGAGAGGTGTCAAATTTGCTACAAGTGACCTGATATAAGAACTGGATTAAAATGTAACTGAGAATGTTAAAAAACAAAAATATAACATAGATAACATTAATTTGAGGTTTTATTAATCATTATAGTGACTTTATGGATTAATTCCTATTTGAGATTAATTATCACTGATGTATATTTTCTTAGCCATACTCATAATCCTCCTCTAAATACCTGCCACTTGTTACATTGCAATATTGCATTCCTTAAATGTAATATACAGAGAAGAATGTAACATTTTAAATGTGCTATTAGCTCTAACTAGTGGTACTAAAATTTTCCCAAGACTAGATGGTATGAATCTCAATCTGAAGATCAATGAAAGATCTTTTCTTGGCTACTATATCATACTTTTTGAATCATATTGAGCTTGAAATCCACTAAGACAATAACTGTCCCACAAATACTCCCACTAATGTTGTCTAGATAACTTTTCCCATATTTTTGTGCAGTTTATTCCATGAACTCAAGTATAGGAGTTTGCTTATAAATATTGAATTTCATTTTTTGATTCAGCACATCACTATAGCCTATTGAAATTGCATAAAGTCCTGATCCTGCCATTCAATGTTATTTATATGACAAAGCTTCATGTCATCGATAAATTTGACAAGGATTTCATGAATGCATTCAACCAAATCATTGATAATGTGTATATATCTCAGGACCAAAGATAGTTCTCCTGGATAGCCCCACTATCCCTAGAGTATTCTACTAGATGCTGCAAATGCTCATGAGAAACACAGATCAATACATATATTCATGTAAAAATGTACTCAGCAAGTAATTGAATATTTAGTATTAAATATACATACACAGTGAAATATATTATAAAAGAAAATATTACTATTGGCAAAATTCAATATATTGTTGACATTTTAGAATAATTAAGCTTGTGTTAGTAGGATTCTAAATTTTACAATTACTGAATAAAACACTAGTCTCCATTCTTTCTCACCTTCCCCAAGAAAGACAATTAAGCAGTAAAATAAAATATGTTTTCTTTTGTGCAAGAATAAATAAGACTTTGAGGCAGCTAGGTGGTGCAATGGATTCAACAAAATAATGAAAATAGTCAAATCTATAAGAATACAAGTCATTCCCTACTTGATAAATGGTCAATGGATATGAACAGGCAGTTTTCATAGAAAGAAATTAAAGATATCTATGAACATATGAAAATAAATACTCTAAATTAATATTGATTAGAGAAATGCAAATCAAAGAACTCTGAGGTACCACATCTCACCAGTTAGATTGGCTAAGATGACAAAACAGGAAAATGACAAGTGCTGGAGAGGTTGTGGAAAAACTGGAACACTAATGCATTGCTGGTGGAGTTGTGAACTGATCCAACCTTTCTGGAGAGCAATCTGGAATTATGCCCAAAGGGCTATAAATAATTTCATACCCCTTGACCCAGCAATACCACTTCTAGGGTTGTATCCCAAAGACATCATGGAAGTGGGAGGAAGACCCATATGTAAAAAATATTTATAGCAGCTCTTTTTGTGGTGGCAAAGAATTGGAAATTAAAGGTGTGCCCATCAATTGGGGAATGGCTAAACAAGTTGTGGTATATAAATATAATGGGATAGTATTGTGTTATAAGAAATGAGGAGCAGACAGACTTCATAATAACCTGGAGAGGCTTATTTGAACTAATGCTGAGTGAGAAGCATAGAACCAGGAGACATTTGTACACAATTGCAGACACAATGTATGTGTGATGATCAACTTTGATAGACTGGACTCTTCTCAGCAATGCAGGGTTGTAAGTCAACCCCAAAAGACTCATGATGGAGAGAGATGTCTACATCCAGAGAAAGAACTAGAAAGAATTGAGTTTCAATCCAGATTGAAGCAAACTATATGCTCTTTTTCTTGTTTAGTTGTTTCCTCTTTCCCATTGTTCATTTCATGATTCAATCCCTCTTTATAACCTGACTAATGTCTAATGTTAAAGTATTTGCAGATCCTATATTTGATTGTATGCCACCATGGGTGGGGGTGGGTGGGGAGGGAGGGAGAGAAAATTTGAAACTCAAGGAATTGTGAAACTGAATCTTGTAAACTAAAAGTAAACAAACAAATTAATTAAGACCAAAAAAAGAAAAGAAAATTTTACATTGAACACAAGAATCAAGGGAAACATAAAAAGGTAAACATAAAAAAGTAATTATTAGGGACTCAGTGAAGTTAAACAGTTTGCATTTCTATATGGGAATATAATGCATGTAACTCCTAAGAATTTTCTCAGAATTATGACAGTTGGAAGAATTCATCATAGAAAAAGAATGCAATAGTGAACTGATTATATTGGGAGGATACTTCTAAGTTTAAGAACCACAGGGTTTACAAAACAATATTCTCAAAGGCAATAGAGCTAGGATTACATACAATAGTCATGAAGCATAACTGATTTTTTTATTCCATGAAAGTCTATATAATAATACTACACATTATGTTGAGAGCTGTCTATTTTTTCTTTGCTTCCTTGTAAGTTTTCTTTTTTTTCTCAGTGGTGCACTTTGTATTTTTTTTCCCTTCCTCCCCATTAGAAGACTGAAAAAAAGAACAATCCAATAAAAACAAGAAGATCATTAAAAGAAGGTTAATCAATTATAAAGAAAAAGATTCAAGAATCTTAAAAAAAAAGATTCATCTTCCAGTTCAGTTGTTTCTCTGATGATATATTTAATATTCTCTTCTATTTTTTATTATTTAGACTTTGTTTTATTGTTACTTGATATCTCATGGAACCAGTAGCTTCCAGTTGTTCAACTCTAATTTTTAAAGAATTATTTTCTTCAGTGAATTTTGTACCTTTTTTTTCTACTTGACAATTATGCTTTTGAAAAGTTCTTTTCTTCAGTTAAAATTTGTGTCTCCTTTACCATTAGGACAGTTTTATTTTCTAAGGTGTTATTTTCTACAGTATTTTTGTGACTTTTTACCAAGCTGTTAATTCTCTTTAAGTTTTTTTCTTGCATCTCTTTCATCTATTTACCCAATTTTTCCTCTACCACTTCATGTCTTTCTTTAACTCTTCTAGGAATGAATATTTGACTTCTGTCCATTTAGAATTTTTCTTTGAGGTGTTGGTTTTAGTTGTTTTCACATTATTGTCTTCTAGTGAGTTTATGTCCTTGTTTATTTTTTTTCCTGCCATGGTAGTGGCTTTTTATGTTCAAGTTTTGTTGTTTTTGTTTGCTCATTTTTCTTGTCTATTTTTTTTTTACTTTAAACTTTATGTTAAAGTTGGACTCTGCTCACATGGGAGAGGAGAGGCACTATCACAAGCTTCAGACTTTTTTGTGTTACTGTGTTCTGAGCTACTTCTGAGGATATGCAGGTTTTCAGTACTTCCAAATTGGTGTGATCTAGAGAGAGGTGTCCTCACTGCCTTCCTGGTCTGTACACTGATCTTTACTGAAGAAAGATGCCCTAATCCCTTGCAGACATGTTTGATAGCATTTCTCTTTTCCCTGCAACCATTAACAGATCTCTGGTTGTGCTATATTCGCAAGTGCTTGTTCTCCTCTTGGCCTTGAAACTTTAACCAGGGCCTCTGCTCCATTATGACTATCCAAAAATACTCCTCTCTGCCTTGAAACTGTGATCCACGCCTATGGGCAATAGAGTTGCCAATCAGGACCAGCTGCAACCAGTGCTCACAGTGTCCCTTGTAATCTGTTTCTGATCAGTTGTCTGAACCCTTTTCCATCTCCTGGCTAAGAACACTCAAGGCTCTTACCGCTTATGCCACAGTCACCTCCAAGCTCTGCTGCTGGTGCTGCCACTGCCTCAGTTTGGAGCCAGCCACAACTCTGATGTAACATATCCCCCCTACTGACAATCTAAGTTGTCTTGGATTTTAACATGCATCATATCAACTTTTTATTGGTACTGCCACTACAAAATTTGATATCTGGCATTATTTTAAAGTTGTTTGGAGGGAAATGTAGGGGGAGTTTGGCTAGGTTGCTGTCTCTAATTTACTATCTTGGCACCACTTCTAATCACATTTATTTATGAAATAACTTTTTAGTAGAACACCAACTTACTATTGGCAGAATTGTCATTTTTTAAGTGCACATATATTTAAATTGTCTTCATACTTGATGAACCAAATAATTCAATAATTTAAATATTTTTTCAAAGTTGATAACCTTGTTAGTTAAGGCTAATTGGTATGGATCCAAATTCTGCCTCTGCTATTTATAGGCTTTTTGATTTTTCATGAGTCCTTTCATTTTCTGGGCCTGCTTTCTTTATTTTTTAAAATTGAGATTAATATAAATTATAGTATTTTAGGATTTAAATCTAGAGATCTTAGATGTTATGTAGTTTGACCTCCTGTTTTTAATGTTAGGGAAAATTGCTCTTGGTAACAGGTGAGGCTTCATCAGAGAGGCAGAATAATGTAGTCGAAAGGATACTGGCTCTAGAGTCTAGAATTTGGATTGAAATCCTACCCCTGATGCTTACTACATTTGTGACTATGGGCAAGGCACAAGCTATCTGGACCTCAGTTACTTTATCTGTAAAATGAAATGGTCAAACTCAATGTCCTCTAAAGTCCTTTCTAGGTCTAAATTTATGACCCAAGGATACAAAAGTTTCTTTTTAGATCTAAATTTTTAAAAAATACTATGGAATTTATTATAAAATATTAATTTATAATGTATTACAAAAAGTTATTAATACTAAATATTTATTTAGTACTTTAAGTTTTGAAAAGCCCTTAAATATTATCTCATTTGATCCTCAAAATAATGATTTTTGCTATTATAGCATATATAATATGCTATTATTTTCCTCATTTAAAATGTTAGCAAAATGAGGCAGATGGAGGTTATAATTGACTTACTTATCCAGTGTTACACAACCAGTAAGTATCTGAAGCTATATTTGAACTCAGATCTTCCTGACTCTCATCCAGTGCTATATCCATTGAGCCACCTAACTTATTTAAAGTTATAAAATGTGGATTAGATAGCATTTATATAGCAATACAAACACATATACATACACACAAAAATATACATACACATATACACATAAGTATGCATGCATGTGCTGAGTATGTGTGTGCATATACAATTAAGCCTCACAGTACTGATAGGGAGGCAGCACAGGTATTACTATTGTTGCTCTTTTACACATGAAGAAACTTAACCTTAGAGAAGTTAGGCAGCTTGTACATGGTCCCATAACTAATAAGTATCAGTGTTTAGATTTGCACCAAAATATTATTGACTTTGGGTCTCATACTATCCACTCTATCATATTATCTCTCTGACTATAATGACTTTAGATTGTATATAGTTTTTGCATAGCAAACAATTCTCAATTCGTTAGATGTAAAATTTAAAATTAATATAATTTTGCTATGGTATTTCTTGAAATGGACAAAGGTATGAGTCTTGCATTGCCTCCTCCCCCCCCCCTTTTTTTTTGCTTCTAGAGAGATGGTAGTAAAATGATAGAAAAGGAAAGTACAATTTTGAGGTTTTTGACTATATAGAAACATTAATTTCAGTCTTAGTAACCTCAATGGACAATCTCTATTCCATTACCTATGGACTAACACACTATATAAGAAATTGAACCACAGGTATATTGACATTCTTGCTATAAAAGAAACAATAAGTAATAATAATAAATTTTAGTCAAATGGAAAGAAGGCTTATATGTTCTCTTAGAAGAGATAAAGAAGTTAGAAATGTTGTGTGTGTGTGTGTGTGTGTGTGTGTGTGTGTGCTGAAAAACAATAAGAAACACCATTTTATGGGAGACTTTTTATCTCAACTTTTGGTCCAAAGGATTAGCATAAGCAAACAAAGATTATTTCACATTACATTGCTGTAATAGTAATGGAATTTGAAGATCCCCTAGTATTTGCCACCAAATAGGTACTTAGCACTTAGTTTCAAGTACATAATTATGTAAAGTATTAAGACCCAGAACTTGTGAATCCCACAGTGGGATGAACTTAATGATGGTAACAGGAAGGGGCAGGAAAGGGAGGAGGTAATATCTTATATACAGAAAAGCCCAAGACAGAGAGATAGAACTGCTTGGAGTGAGCATCTGGAGGTTGGGCTGCTACTGCTGGAGAGAGAACTGAACTGAGAAATGAGAAAAACTGAGAAGAGAAATGAGAGCTGAGGACTGAACTGAGAATTGAGAAGAACTAAGAAATGAGAAGAGAGGAGAACTTGGAGGAAGCATGGCTGTGTTGTTGGTATTTTGTGTCTGTTTTGAAGTAACTTTGTTAGATTTGTCTGCTAGTAGAGGATGGTGCTGTTGTTACAGAAGCCTTGGGACCTTGCTGCTGGTTCAGAAACCCTGACAAAGGATGTTCTTGTTGTATGTTTACAGAAATCTTGGAGGAGGGTCTTGCTGATGATTTCAGAGGCCCTGGGATTACGCTAATGATTTGTGTTGAGTTCTCACACCTTGTTGGTGGGTCTCAGTTGATTTCACAGGCAGAAAGGAAGCCAGCAATGTGTATGAATGTTATTGTGGCTCTGTTAAGCTTTGTCTTCCCAGGAACACAAACTGTGAAGGTCTTGAGGTGGACCAGAAACTATGAACTTCAGTGTAGAATGGGAACTGGATGAGGAAATGCACAAGAAGCTGGACAAAGAACTGAGAGCCCTTTGCTTTTGAACTCAGGTGACAGTGGGATAGATTTGGGCAGGAGCTGGGACTATGGAAAAGGAACCATGGAAGCTGAGAGACTGCCTTGAAGTAAAGATGAAATGACCTCTCCTTGGGTATTAAATGCAAACTGAGAAGATTACAATTTACTAGAGGTGGAGAACTTTGACCTTTATATTTAGATAATTGAGTTAAGGACTTACTAATTAAGGATTATTGGAAACTAATCTCCAATTAAGAAAAAAGAAGACTTTTTGATTGAAGAGATTAAGACTTGTAGCAATAAGCACCCCAGCATCCCTAGGGTGGCTGCCAACACAGGTTCTTAGATCTGCTTTTCTAAAGGAAAGCAACTCAAAATGGGTTAACAATCTTGCTTTAATCAATCAAACATATCATTTACTTAGTTCAGGGGGAAAAGGTCAACACTCCAAACTTCAGAGTATACAGACAGAAACATTTCAAGCAGACAGGCTTCCAAACTTTCCAACCATTAAATCCATACCAAATCACAGTTACCAGAGAGGGAAGCATCAACATCTGGGTTTTCAAAGCTGAGGGGCTCTCAACGGCTGCCCAGGGTCTCACCTTGTCAAATCACACAACAATTCTCAAAGTGAGCCCCAAAACAAAGTCTCACATCAAGGATTATAAAGCCTTCTCCTGGGTCAGAGAATGTAATAACTCTCTTGACCCACTGTGCAAGAACAAAGCACCAAGGTGTGGTCATTCCTGAAAAACAAGCCTCCTACCACAGGCTCCAGGTGTATTTAAACTAGGGGCAGGGAAGATCCTAAAAATTTACATTCCCATAACAAAACTATGTGACCTAGGGTTTGAGGACTTTTACCTCTCTACTTTGTGTTAGCCTCCTTAAGGGTGATTGAATTAAGGACTTACTAAATGAATGTTATCTTTTGCTTAAAACCATGAAGCTACTTTGGTGAAAACTATGTGGCCATTTTAGTGATAAGTTCTTAAGCTATAACATTGTAAACTCTGTACTTTAATTTCTGTGAATGTTTTGCCTTAATTTGTTACTGAATAAATAGAGAGCTCATTATACTGCATAATCAGAATCTTGAAAGCTGTTCATCGTAGCAGTCCTCTGGAAAGCTGCTTGTGCTTGGCTTTATAATTGCAAAATAATCTTCAATATAACATATATCATTATATATACACATATATGTATATATACACACATAAACACACACACATATATTTAGTAGTAACTTTGCATCTAAACAGGGCAAGGAGATTATGGCAAAAAAAATGCTAAAATATGGTTTGGTATTAAAAAATGAAAGGGGTCAGATGTTTTTAAATAATTCAAAAGCTTAAGACTTTTAAAAAGTCACCCAGACACCTTCTAAAAGAGTAGAAAGAGCTAAATTGATGAGTCCCAAATGATATTGAGAATCAAATTCATATCTAAGATGAAAAATGAGTAGTCATTTCAGAATGAGCAGTTAAATGACAATTAAAAAAAAAAACCCAAGGTTAATTGGGAACTAGAGTGATAAATATGAGAGGAAGCATTCATGTAATTAGATCTAAAACCTAAGCTATTTAAATCAAACTTTTAACACTGAGGAATCATCAATAAATGATCATTCATTAAGCACCAACTATGTGCCAAGTTCTGTCATAGGTGCTGGAGAAATGAAAATAAAAATAAAATATTTTCTGTCACTATGAGTTTAGAATCCAGCCAAGAGAGACAACAGATAGATAGGTAGATAGACAGACAGACAGACAGACAGACAGACAGACAGACAGACAGACAGA
>NW_027187460.1:49407039-49475414 GCF_028583685.1 Petaurus breviceps papuanus | reverse complement strand
AGACAGACAGACAGACAGACAGACAGACAGACAGACAGACAGACAGATAGATAGATAGATAGATAGATAGATAGATAGATAGATAGATAGATAGATAGATAGAAAACAGAAGAGTAAGAGCAATGGGTAGATCAGGAAAGGCTTAAAGTAGAAGGTGGCATTTGATTTGACCTTTGAAGGAAATTTAAAATTCTAAAGAATGCATAAGCAAGAGGATAGCAGTGAGGTATCTTGTATGAGGAATAGAAAGAAAGCAATTCTGCTTGATCATAATGTATGTGAAGGTAGTAATGTGTAATAAGATTAGAAAAGTAGGTTGAGACTAAGTTGTTAATGGTTTTGAGTGACAAAAATAGGAATTCTCATTTGACTCTTACAATAATAGGGAGGCAAGGGATTTTATTGAATGCATAAATGGTATGGTCTAATTTTTACTTTAGGTAATTTGTTGGGGATAGCTTGGAGTTGGGGGAGAGTGTTGGGTCCTTATGCTGTTGATTTTGTTGTTGTTAATTAAGGTAGTGTAGATTTATTAAGATAATTTATTTCTTAGTGGGAAAGAGATAATTTTTTTTTAGAATTTGAAGTTTTGTTACTATAGAACTGAATTGTTTGTAAGAATTTTTTAATTTTTTCTCTATTATGATTTCACTTTGTTCATTTTATATTTTGTTAGTAAGATCTTTCTCTATCTTTTAAAAAAATACCAAGTTGGATAAAGATTTATCAATTTTGTTAGTCTTTTCAAATAAAAACTTTAATTCTGTTTGTCAGTGCTATGGTCTTTTATATTTCCATTTTATTCTATTTCTCCTCTAATTTTTAACATTTCCTCTGATGTTCACTTTGATTTTGTTTGTCAACTTTCTTTTTTTTAAATTACATATTCACTTCATTAGTTCCCTTTTATTCAGTTCTGTAAATTATTGTTTGGGGGAATACAATTTCCCTCTGAGAGCACCTTTTGATTTTGTTTTATTTTGGCATTATTACTATTATTTGTGACAGTTATTGCTTGTTTCTATGATTTGTTCTTTGACTGACCTTGTTCAGGATTTTATTATTAAGTCTCCAGTTCAGTCTTTTGCTTGAGCTTCCTGTGTTGGTTACTACTTTTATTTTGTTATGGTCTGTAAGGATATGTTTAGTTTTTCTGCTTAAAAAACAAAACAAAACAACAAAAACATTTATTTTTTTCATGCCTTAGAAAAATGATTCAGTGAAAGTGTCATATGCTGCTGAGAAATATGGATATTGTTAATGTTCCTATTCAAAAGATACATAAAACTTTTAGTTTTAACTTTAATATTTTCTTCAGTCATATATTTTTTCTTCTTTTTATTATTTCTGTTAAATTTGTCCAGATATGAGAGAGGAATACAATATCTTTTGCTATTATTGTGTTTATATATATATATACATATATATATATATATATATATATATGTCTTTTTGTCATTAAGCAAACTTTCCCTTTATGACATCAATGATATACACACACTAATATCCCACACCCACACTGACACCCACCCCTACACCCCCATAATATATAAATATATAGCAATATCTATCTATCTATCTATCTACCTATCTATCTATCCATCTATCTGTCTATCATGGTTTTATGTTTTTTTTTTATCTTGGTTGATATTGAATTTTAGTTTCTGCTTTGTCTAATATCATGATTGCAACTTTTGCTTTTTTTGTTTTTGTTACTTAATAGTCCATTTTTGTTCTGGACCCTTGTATTGGTTTTGAAATTATAGTTTCAGACTGACATTTAATGCAGTTCAGGAATGAACACAATTCTACTTTTCTAAATGACTGACTCCTCTGTACAACTCTTATTTTTCAGTCAAAGTGACTTAGCTGCTGTTCTCTGAACATAACATTTCATCTTCTGTTTCTATACCTTTGCATATACCATTCCCATGCCAGGAATTCATGTCATCATCCTCTGCTCTCAACATCCTTAGTATTCTCCAAGAGGCAGCTTATGTGCCACATCTTACAGGAAATCTGTACTGATCCTCTGTTTATTAGTGCTTTTTTCCCTTCCTCCTCAAATGATCATTTATATGTGTGCATGTGATACTGTCATCTTCTAAAATAGTAAAAGCTTCCAGAGAAACACACTTTTAATTTACCAGAGGTGTTTTATTTTGTTTTTTCAATATCCCTGTATTGGATGCATACTAGTTTACACATTGTAGGGGATTTAAAAGTAGTTGATAAATTGAATTGGACTGGATGGGATGGAATGTGTGTATAAAAGACTTGTGGCAATACAGAAGGAAAATGGAGTCAATGATCAAAATAATATGAATTCAAGTATGTACCAGAAATCTGTAAGTAGAATTTTCAGATATTAGAGCAAATCTTGGATGTCTGAAGGAGAGGAGTTTAGAAAGTGAGAAATAAGATGAATTAAATATTATAAGCTAAGAATAAATCACTTAAAATGGAATTTTAGTACTTAATACTAGATTAAAATAGCTAATTAAGGAAATGAAGTTTATCCTTTTGTCCCTCTTTCCTGGTCTCTCATGATTTCAATTCAGTTCATCAAGGATTTATTCAGCACCTAGTATGTGTAAGACATTGTGTTGGACAAAGGGAATACAAAGGAAAATGAAAAACACTTCTTTCCCATAAGAAGTTTAATCTCCAATTCCTTCTATTGTAAAGAAAATTTCACATTAAAATTATAACATCATTTTTCTTAAACATGAAAATGTTTTAAACATTTAAACATTTCTTCCCTCCCCCCTCTCTATTAAGCTTTAGCTACTCTAATAATGGTCAAGTTAACTCTGTTAATATTTAACTACTTAATGTATCTTGCCAGTGTATCCTATCCTGAATTCTTCTGAGTTAGCTTACTGATAATGATCATATTATTAGTTAAAATAATTTTATTTCAATTCTTCTTTTCCCATCTAGAAACTCTCCTCCTTCATTCAGCAAAGGTTTTCTCTAACAAAGATTTCTTATACCTGCCTTAATTCATATTCTAATGCTCATGAGACTCCATTTCCCCTTTATAATTCTAGTTGTGTGAGTTGTTTCTCTGAAGTCATTTAAGACACCATCTTTCCCTCACCTCCCTTAGAACAGGCAGTCCCATTCCTTGGGAATTAGTCATTAGCTTCTTCTCTATGAGAAAGAGGTAATAGCTCTCTATCTTAGGCAATCCATACTCAAATTTAAAGTTCTCCTTACTTCTCATGCATTTTTTTGTTCAAAAAGAAAAATGTATGACACTTGGCTTATTATTTCCTTATTATCTTATTGGCTTATTATCTCCAGACAGGGAGATAGGAGACAATGGGTTAATTAACTAAGCAAAAGAGTTTAAATTTGCTCACAGATGGTTTGTTCCCAGGTGGTGCTTTATCAGATCTGTGTCTCTAAGTATCCCCCTGGGGTGGTAGGCATGGTAATCTGAACAAGGCCTAACAAAGATAATCTTACATACCATGGCAGTACTTCTCTCAAATTTTTTTTTTCAAAAATAGATTTTGTGACATCCTTTTCTGATTGTATTTCATTTATTTTTTCAGTGAAGGAAATAAAAATATTGATTAAATATTAAAATATGAAGCTTACTATTTAGTGTCTGACTTAGAGATTCCACATCTGAGGTATATTTTATTATTTCAAATTGCTTCTCACAATACTTAATAAATTACATTCATATAGGTTTTAATAACATGGTATAAAATGAAAACTAAATGCTCTCCACAGGGCATACACTTCCCAGGTTTTCATGCCTGAACAGAAAGCTCTAGAATGCACATACATCCATGGCTCCTGAAGAATTGAGAGGAAGAGTGTTGTAAGGGTTATGGGATTTAAAGATCTTCCATGCCCCGTTGGACTTGCTGACGTAGCAGGAAGGGGCGGAGCAAGAGGAAGCGGAAGCCAAGCTAGCGTTCCTTCGGTGGCTGGCGGTGGTGGTGGCGGCGGCAGCAGCAGAGGCAGTGGCAGCGCGAAGCCCTTTTTGAGTTAGAACTGCTAAGGACTTTCTGCTAAGGACTCCTGCTGAGGACTGCCAGGGGCCGGAGCTGCTGGGAGTGCGCTTCCAGGACGCTGGGTGGTTGCTGTGCGTGGGGAGAGGAGGACCTTTGCCTGAGGTAGCCTGTTCTGTTTTAAAGGCTTGAAAATGTGGGTGCTTTCTACTTTATCTACCTGTGCCAATGTCATAACTACTCTGATGGCTTTCACTTTCTGGTTTTGGGACTCAGTCTTTTGGTATCTTAATAAATTTTCTAGTTTATTTCCTCATATGGCAAACATGACGTATTTCCTAATGGATAATTATATCAGCATATTTGTAATCTCTATAGGCATTGTGAATATGGCATTACTGATACAAGTGTCCACTACTCTTGTCTCATGCTCCTAAAATAAAAAAAGAGGTTGCAGAATATGACATTTCCTTCAGTATATCAGGCTGCAGATCAAGAGAAGTCATTGCTTCTGTATCTCAGTTGATTCTGAATGATGCTCTCTGGCTTAAATTGGAATGCTCCAAATACTTATGTGACTGTTGCATCTATCTCAGTTTCTTGGGCAACTACTATATAAGGAAGAAGGAAAATACAAGAGTAGAAAGAGAGATCCCACCAAGCCTTGATACTGTTTTTTTTTTCATCTGTTATATGGGTTCTCGCCCTATCACCAAAGGAAATAAAAATCATCTTGCAAGATTAGGGAGGAAACAATTCTCTGTGCACCTCTGTTTTCGTTTGTTTGTATGACTACCTCTCTCTCTCTCTCTCTCTCTCTGTGCCTTCATGTCTCTGTCCGTCCTCTCTCTCTATGTACCATTAGGGTCTATTTTCCTGACTACTTTGCTTTTATCTATGCACTACCTGGTTTTGACTGTAGGTGTATGCCCTGGCTGCTGATTACTTACTTGACATTTGCTCTTTCACCCTAGCTCAGCCTCAAGATTTTCCATGCTGTTCAACTGCTCATACTCTCATTCCCAGCCTTTGTCTCAGTTATTTTAATGGGCTTGGCTTATAGTTCTGTCTCTGTAATCCACTGATTCTGAAGTCTCAGCATGATGTTAATGTGCTGGGATTAAGAACCCACAGGTATTGAAAGGCTCTCCCTGCAGGCCTAGAGTACTGTGTTAGCAAACTAACAATTTTTTTTTCTGAGTATAATCAAAACTGTATGCCAAAGTCAAAACCATAGCCAAAAATATGTCAATTTCCTCCATCAAAATAAACATAAAACCTCTGATGAACATGCGTAATACTAAATAAGCCAAGAGAAAATCAGAAAGAGATCCTAGATGTGTGCTATGTTATCAAGGGGGAGAATACACACATACATGTGTATAGTATATATATACATACATACATATATATGTATACATATACACACATACTCTCACATTTACACACATAATATGTACATAATATAAGGTATTATTATATGTGTGCATGTGGGTATATGTGCATATGTGTGTATATACCCATATACATGCAAATACATACATATTCTGAAGCCATTTTTTCATCATTAAGCCTTGTATCAGTAAAAGGAAAGTAGGGAGTACATCTCAAAGGCAATTGCTATGAGGAGAGAATATTGATAACTCAATGCTATTATTATTGATCTGTGAGGATCAGAAATGTGTTTGCTCCATCATAAGTTAAATATGCATTCTACCTATTTGATTTATCATCTGAGAATAAGTAGGTTCTCTTCATGTTCTTCCCTTATCAATTGCCATATGTAGTACTGGGTTCAGTTTGGGTACCACATTTTTGAAGGATATTGAATAAGTCAGAGAGTATCCAGAATAGGCCAACCATATTGATAAAGGGTCTGTAGTTCATGTCATATAAAGAGTCTGATGAAACTGGATATGTTGCCATAGAGAAGAGAAGAATGGGAATAGGTGTTATAGATGGTCATCAGAGGTAATGTGGAGATAGAGATAAATATCTATGGAAAGAGTCCTAGATACAGAGTTAAAAAAAATCTGCATTTAAGTCTGGGACCAACAGAGAGAAACTGAAAAATTGTTTTGCTGAGCCCAGAAGGTCTAGGTTCACTTGCCCCACTCAAATCACTCACCTGAAGCAATCACATGGTTTTTCCTGATTTGGTGCTGTAGAACCTGTCTCCTATTAATAGGGAACTTCCTATTCTCACACTGCTTGATGGAGTAATAACTCTTCCTCCTTTCTATACTGGGAACTTTTCGAATGTAGCAAAATTTATTCTCTTTAAGTCTAAGAAAGAATAGGAAAATAAGTATTCATTGTATAATATGAATCAGTTAAGGGAGAGGGAGATTATTTCTTCACAGAAAAAAAAGCTAAACATAGAATTATCACAGCGCACATTAACAAAATAATTAGAAAATAATTCAATACCAACTTATAATTGTAGTTACATGGATTGGGTGTCTAATATTTAAACAAGAACATATTTAAATATTTTAATCAGAGCATAACACAGTTCTGGAATCTACCTACATCTTGTAAAGGTTGTTAGTAAAATAACAGATCTCCCTTAATTGCATATGGCAGCAAGACATGTAGAGACAATGTATTCCTTTGAATTAAGGTGTTTTTTGGGACAATTTAGCTCAGAGAAGAAAGTTGAAATTGTGAACTTAACTCAGAAGAAAAAAAAAGCATGGCATACAATTTTACAACATACTGGGAGTGACATAGAATAGAATCAATAATAAAATAGAATCAGAATTAAACTTATTTTCTCAGTTGTTTGGAGTAACAAATGATAGCTTGTCATGTACCATGGGGTAAAGTAAAGGGTTGTCACTATGAGAAATTTCTTGTTATTTACACATGTGTGACTTTGGATTAACTCAAAAGGGCTTAAATGGTTTATCCTCTCTCTCAGCCTTAATTTCCTCATATGACCACAAAAAGACTTCTAAATTTACTTCAAGATATAAGTGTATAATCAAAACCTATTTGGATTGTTATATGACAAATGGATTAGACATGTTCTATTGGACTTCAAATACAGGACAATTAGGTAGCACAGTGGATAGAACACTGGACTTGGAGTCAGAAAGCCCAGAATTCACATCTGACCTCAGAAACTTATTAGCTTTGTGATTCTGGGCAAGTCACTTAAAACCTGCCTACATAAAACTTGAGAAGGAAATGGCAGATCACTCCATTAAAATTTTCTAAGTAAAACCCATGGAAGGTTGGTTCACAGAATCACGAAGATTCGGATATGACTGAGTGACTGAACAACAATAAAAATTTAACCTCAAAAGAAAAATTAGGAACAATGGGTAAAAACTGCAAAAAGACAAATTTTGTTCTAATTTCATACATGAAAACACTTCATAATATTAGGAACTATTTACATGTGGAATAAGCCACTTTCGGTATACTTTTCCCTCTCATTGTGGTCTTTGATAAGAATATGGGTGACAAGTTGTTGGTTATATTCTAGTAGAAATTCTTTGAGGCCCTTTCTAATTTGCAAATCTTATGGTCCTCTTATTCTGAGATAGAAACATGCAAGAAAGGAGGGAATCATCATTTAATATTTCAGGAATAAAGATAAATGGGATTGTAGTTTATGTTTAGGTTGGATTTACTGTGAGATTTATCTTTCTTTCATGAAGATTATAAATAGTAATATAAGAAATGTGAGATAACAGATGGGCAGTCTGATGAGTTTGGTAGTAGCCCTAAGTTATTAGTAATGCCTCTAGTGTGCTGGTTGCATCCTTTGTGGAAAATCATGAGAAAAAGAATAATGCAAAGTGAAAAGGTCAAAAGTGTTTGGGAATCTCACTGGTGAAAAAAGGAAGACTATACACTAACCAAATCATGGATATGCTAAAATTCCAGATTGTTAGTTTCTCAAAGGTACTGATACAGTCTTATACTGTTTTGGTTTTATTTTTATTCTCCCCACTGACAAGCACAGTAGATACTCAAAAATGTTTGACTATTTTTTTTGACAGACTTTTCCCTCTGTTTTTCTGCAGTCATGTTTTGGTTGTTCTGGTGATATAAAAAAATCTTCTGTTGTTTTTTTTTGTTGTCACTGTTAATATTCTGGTGTTTTTCATTGTCAGACATGGTAAAAAAAATGTGGTGGTATGATGTATTCTATGAGTTTGTTTCTTTATTACATTCACATTAAGTATAGTTGTGTAGAGCAAAATTTTGTTCCATTGTTTGAATTCAGGGTAGTGATAAGTTCTTCTTCCCATTATAGAAGATAACCTAGCCTGATTCCCATAGGCATTAGGTTCTCAATTTTATTTATAAAATATCAGTCGTTATGAAAGTAGTGTGGTATAACAGTAAGATCCTTGTGAGTGGAGTCAGAATAACTATTTTCAAATATGAACTCTGTGACTTATTTCCTGTGTCATTTTGGGTAAATACAGTCTTTATGTAACTCTAAGAAAGTAATTTACATTCCTTTAGGTTCAGATTCTTCAAGGACAGCAATAATAATTCTTACATTGTCTACCTTACAGGGTTGTGGTGAAGAAAGCACTTTGTGAGACTGAGGTAGCCTTAGAATAGTCAATAAATGGATAAAGAGCTGGCATTGAAGTCTGGAAGATCTGAGTTCAAGTGTTGTCTCTGATAGTTGCTTTGTGACTGGAGATTATTTAATCTCCAAGTGACCCAAGAGAATTATCTAAGACAATCTATTTCAGAGTAGGTACAATTCACATAAGAAGAGAGTTTCCTCATGAAGATTTCCTTAAACAGATGAAATCACAAATCAAACCACAGTATTACAATAATATATTATTGTTAATATATGTAAATTGCTTTGCAACCCTAAAGGATAGGGATAGGTACTAGATTTCTGCTTAAAATAGGGAACTCCACAATCAGAAAATATCTTTTCTAATGCAGTACTGTGCCTTCTAAGTATTTTAGAAACTTACAAAATTGACTAGAAACCTAAGGTTAATTGACTTGCCTAGACTCACAAAGCCATTATGCATTAGAAGGGGGACTTGCCACTAGCTTTTCTTGTCTCTGAAGCCAGCTATCTCTTCACTATATCATTTTGCCTTGCCATACCATAGAAATGTAAACCATTATTTTTTGTACAAAACATCATCCTTATAGCGAGGGACAAACATAAAAGTCTAAGCTCTATTCTTGATCAACATTTCTGGTAATATCTTATTATCATCAGCATAACTAGACAGTCATTTCTATTTGAATTGGAATTCAAGTACAATTATTCCATAAACTCATCCATAATATTACTTTCTACATGATTTCAAAATTTCACCATCAGGTAATTTTCAAATCTCTCAAAATTTTTTCTTTCAAAGATACCCTCAGATAGTAGTTTCTCCAGGGTAACATAGTACAATATAGTATAGAGTTCTGGGCCTAGAATCAGGAAGACTTAAATTCAAATTTGGCTTCAGACACAAGCTATATGACCCTGCTCAAGTCATTTAACCTTGGTTTGCCCCAGTTTCTCAACTATAAATGGGGATAGTGATAATACCTATCTCTCCTTGAATGGTCCTTGTGAGGATCAATTGGAATAATACTTCCAGGGGCGGCCAGGTAGCACAGCGAGTAAGAGCACAGGCTCCAGATTTGAGAAGACCTGGAGATCGAATCCCGGGCTCAGACACTTAGCACCCACCCAGAAACACCTGGCCGTGTAACCTTGAGCAAGTTACTTAACCCCAATTGCTTAGGGGCGGCCAGGTGGCTCAGTGAGTAAGAGCACCAGCTCCAGTGTAAGGATGACCTGGATCAAATCCGGGCTCAGATACTCAGCACCACACCCAGAAATAACTGGCCGTATAACCTTGAGCAAGTTACTTAACCCCAATTGCTTTAAAAAAAAAAAAGAAATAATACTTCTAAAGTATTTGACAAGTGTCTGGCACATAGTAGGTACTATACAAATTATTATTCTCCTCCAGATGCCACTAGTGTCAGATGCAGATAAACTAATCTACATGGTAGATGCTTCTAGGCTAATCCAGATTACTGGGTTTAAAGAGAAATTTTCTACTTGAACCACCTAAATCCCACATCTTCAAACATAGCCCCATTCTGGGGGCACCAATAGCTTAATCACAACTGTGCAGTGTCCAACAGGTACATCATGAGATGATTTAAATCTACCTACATGGTGGCCAGAAAATTCCCAGTCAGGTAATGTTAGAGCTACACAGAATTCTTTAGTCTAGCCTTCTTTCTTATGAATAAAGCATTGGCCCTGGGGGTAAACAGAACTGCCATCCAATTTTATATTTTCCCAAAAAATTGCAGGGTGCAAAGAAAGGGGGTTGGGGGTTGTGAAGTAATCTGTAAAGGAGCAGCAATTCTTGACCGCAATCATCAAGAGAGAGAAATCTGACTGTAAGTGTGAAAAAAATATTCAAGAGAAAATTGCTCTCCTGATGTTTCCTATTGCTGGTATAGGAGGCCAAGCAGGCAGTCAAGTCATGCAAAGAAAGTTAATTGCCTAAGAGGCTTGTAACAAAAGAATAAACCAGAGGGAAATCATGGTATTAGAATCCACATGTAAATTTGCAAAAAGGAAATTAGTGAATTGTAGTAGAATTAAATACAGAAGAAACTATGAAATACTAATAAAAATATAAAAGCATACTTTTGAATTACAAATGCTCTTAAATGGTGGGAAATTATAATTTTTAAGAACTGGGAGCTAATGAGGTTGGAAGTTTCTACACACCTTGCCAAAGTTTGAAAATAACTTTAATCCACTATTACTGCTAAACCATGGTGTTGTCTGAGTTAGATTGCTGGATCTGGAGTTAAGAACACTTGTTTTGAATCCTGTCTCAGACACTAAGGGTTGGATGACCCTGGACAAGTCTCCCAGTCTCAGTTTTCCCATTTCTAAAATGAGGGGACTTTTACAGTGATCCTTAGGGTCCCTTTCAAATCTTAATCTATGATCATATGATAGATTAAATAGACCTACGATTATAAGCAGTGGATCTAGAAGTCTCAAGGTAGCAGAATTTTCTTAAAAGGGTTACCATTGGGGAACTGATACTTAAATTCTTAAAGGAAATAAAACTATCTGTAATGTTTCTAAATATATGGACACATAACCATAATAGCAGTACATCTCTAGAACCAAGAAAAGGTAGATTTTAATGGAATTTTGAATTTATTGTTTGAACCTTGGATTTAGTTTGTTCTCTTTTGTTATCTAAACAAACAAAAACCAAATTGAAACAAACAAACAAAACAACAACAAAAAAACAATCAGAACAAAGACAGGTGAACTGTGAGAGATAGCAAACCTCTGGTAGTATCACTGTTTGAAATGTTAGATTTGGGTTTTGTACTATGGTCAATATATGTGGAAATAAATTCTATGCAATTAATCCTTTAAATTGTAAAGTTCTGCTCCACTAAAATATTAGATGCCAACAAGTTTTATCAGGTCTCAACCACCTTGAAAAATCTTCAAATTTGAGTCCAGGGAAGACAATATGTCTTTAATCGAAGGTGTAACCTAATTAGGATAGGCTCAGAAGCAGAGGACCAGACACTGAGTGATTAATGATTTGGTCTTGAAAACCAATAAAGACAATTACTATATTGTGGAAGGGTTGTTACTTCTGAGGAAGGAGTATCCACAGTGGTGAAATTATTATAGGTCCTTTAATATAATGACATAATTTTAAACTATGTCAAACTATATCAACATTCTTTTTAAAAGAACAGATAATTGGATCACAATCATGTAATTTTCCCACAATTCTTCAAGGGAAGAAATCTTTATGACTTGAAATTATGGAATTGTAGAATTCAAAAACCTTTTGGAAGGATTTCATTCAACCTGTTTATTTTGTAGGCTAGGAAACTGAGTCCTCAAAAAGTAGGAGGCTGAATTCACAAAAAGTGGCTTGCCCAAATATAAAATTTGCAAGTTAATAGAAGGACTAAGGGTGGGATTCATGACCTGTAACATATTGTTCAAGATTGTTCCACTGTATCATTCTATGTGAATTTCTGATGAGATTAAAAAAGCTGTTCCTTTCGTCTAGAATTGTGATTTTTGTTAGATATTATGAAGGTTATTCACCGCTTTTTAGTATGATTCTTGGAAGATAGTTATTGAAAACTAATATGCTCTTTTCATACTGTATTATTTTTTATTTTTCCCTGATGGAACTCAAGGAGATTGTAAGAGAATTTAATTGGGTTAAATAGAACAAATATGAAAAATAAAAAGATTAGCATATATGATATATATCTATGATAAACCTAAGGTTAAAAGTCTTTATCAAGACTTAGAACTCAGAGTATTTTGGAGCCACCTATTATTTTTTTGTTGATCATCTAACCCTTTCGTAGTTATTAAGAAAATGCTTATAATTTGGATTAAATTTAAAAGGTTGTCTTGTATACATTTATTATTGTTATTTGGATAGCCAGTTGTTAAAACAGTTACCCTGCCTGAACACATGTTGAAATTAAACAAAAAAAAATTTTGCTTTTGTTAATTTTTTGTTGTTGTATCGTTTTGTGTTTATGACTGGTGCTTCAATGTGTTTAAGAGAACTTTAGGCAAGGAACTTCCTCTACATATAGAGATTAGACCTTTCTCTGAAAATTACAGTCTTGAAGAATTGCCTAGAGCAATGAGAGCTGAAGTGATTTTACAGTGTCACACAATCAGTATATGTCAAAGGCTGGACTTGAGTCTGTACTTCCTTCATGTGAAGATGCTATCTACTATAACATTCTTTTTTCTTTTTTGGCTTTTTTTTGGAGGGCAATTGGGGTTAAGTAACTTGCCCAAGGTTACACAGCTAGTTTTTTTTTTTTTGTGTGTGTGTGGGTGTTAAGTGTGTGAGGCCAGAACTGAACTTGGGTCCTCCTGACTCCGGGGCCAGCCCTTTACTCATTGCACCACCTAGCCTATAACATTCTGACTCTCATAAACATAATACTGATTTTGTGAAAGTCCAAAATGGGAAATGGTTGACGATTTTCTGATTTTGGAGATTTTCTTTTCTTGAACTATGAGATAAGAGTTAATATTTGCAATGCCTGACTTGGAGGATTGCTTTGAAGAAAGTTTTTCTTTTAAATACATATTACATAAAACTGACTTTGAGTTACAATTTCCATTATAAATAACTCCAAAGAAAGATACATAATGTACATAACCCAGCCACAGCATGTTATTGATGGCAACTTGGATTGAAAAGTTCTTTATGTATCCCTGCCTTGCAAGTCAAGTCAACTAACATTTACTAAGTGCCTACTATATGATAGGCATTGTATTAAGCATTAATAATAGGCAAAAAAAGTTCTTGTTCTCAAGAAACTTACAGTCTAATATAGTCCCAGGTTCCATCAGCAAAGGATATTTTAGAATGTAATCTCCTGGGAAGGGCTATGTGAAGGTGTCTGAGGTTTGTGTCCAGAGAGTTCTGGGAGAAGGAAAGCTGAAAAAAAGAGGAATTAGGATTCAGTTTCAGGTTCAATGTTAATTCTACATTTGTGACCTTGTGGGTAAGAAATGAACACACAGGCTTCCCCTTTTATCTCTTTACTTCAGGAAATCTATGATGAGTTACCAGGGTGAGGTGCTACATTGGTTCCAGGAAGACTGCTGAGGGTATTCTGTCCATTAGATACCCAATATAGGGAAAAAATCTCAGACTGGTGTGTCCATTATGCCTCCTATAGTGGTGATGGGAAATGGGGCTCTGTTGTACTGTGGAGATGCAGAATCACAAAAGAAATTGGCTATTATTTGCCTTCTCTCAATGTCTAAGCAAGAAAAAAATAACAACAGCTCTTGCTCTATGCATCCCACGAAGTTCTTGACATTTTTCTTGTTTGTGTCATGGAGTACTTTGGCAGTCTGGTGAAGTCTATGTTCCCCTTTTCTGAATAATGTTTTTTTTCCCCTCATGCACAAAATAAAATATATAAAAATAAATGATAAAGGAAATCAATTTTATCAAAATACTTATATACATATGCACACACATATGTATACACACATGTTTACACATACATCCACACACGCCACACGATGCATATATGTGTACATGTGTGTACATAATAATATACATGTGCAATATAAGACATATAAATGCATAAGAATGTGCACATATATACACATATATGTCCATATGCATGTGTATGTGTGTGTTTATGTGTGTCTCTATGTGTTCATGATAAGACGTACCCTTTGGGAAACTGTTGGGCAGAGAAGTCAGACCACTTACTTTTGTTTACATATTTGACTGCTGTCAAATTTGGAACCCAAATTTAGTTCTCTTCTAAGAGTGGATGGGGCCTACAGTCAGGAAGACTCATATTCCTAAGTTCAAAGACTGAAAAATTAGTGAACTATAGCAACAAAATAAGAAACTGTCTTAATTCAGTATTCAACTCTGCTCTACTCTTTCAAAAGGTCTCCCTAGTATGTATAATTTTACAATCTATTTTATTTTTATAAACTAAGGAAAGAGATTACATAGCTTTTCTTGGCAACACTTTATATTTAACAACAAAAATCACACACACACACACACACACAAAACCCTTCAGTTCCTGTAAATTGTGGGTGCTTGATTGCTGAGTTAGGTCTGCTAGAAACACCAAATGTTGTCATCAGTTATTACCAGCATTATTACTAAGAACAACTAGGGTAATAAAAGGAACATTTACCTGCCAAGATAGTACAATTAGATAAAGGCACTACTCTAGTCTTGTTATCTAAATCCGAATGAGATAAATGAAGACTGCAGATTCTAAGTGGAGGGTTAGGGACAAGGAGGAATTCATTTGTTTTCTTTGCTTACAGGTTTTGGCAGGTCAGTCAGTGTGAGTGCAACAGGACTGGAATCAACTCAAACACTTGGTAATTCTCATTCTCTGTGGTGCAGTTATGCTATTTCAAGAGCAGGATCATAGACACAGTGTAAGGTAGGGCCTTAGAGGTCTTCTAATCCAGGTTTCACAATTTATCTATGAGGAAACTGGGGCCCAGCAAAGTTAAATGATTTGCCTAAGGTTACAGAAGTTTTAAGTTGCAGAGCTGAGATTTGAATCCAGATCCTCTACCTCCAGAATCAGATTTCCTGGTTCTCTCTTCTAAGAAGTCACTTAAAGAGCAATAGTAAATGCTAAGGGATACATTTTATGGTTGTGACTCAGACTTGTCCTCAGGCAGAAACTTTCTCTAGCTAAGCTTATACACTGACACACAAGGAGTTTGCATTTGAGGTACTGATGAGGTGCAGGCTCTGGCAACCCCCTTGAGCTCTCCTCAAATGGGATGATTCAATCACAGTTCCAGGGGGTTCCCAGAGCCTGCACCTCCTTAGTACTACCTTAATTGTAAGGATTTTGTCTCCACACATTTAAGTGGGCAATTGAGGCAATTATCTGGATAATTTAAACAACCACAACCCTACTCTTTTGTTTCCTTATTAGCACCTTGAATTTAAATAGTACCCCAGGCTTTGCAAATCATCTCATTTGATTCCCACAAGCAGTCTAGAAACAAATCATTTAGCCTCTCTAGAAATCAATTTCATCATCTATAAAATAAGCAGTCTGAACTTGTGAGGTTCTTTCCAGTTCTTAACATTCCTATTACATGTATACTTATTTTATCCCCCAATACACTGTAAGATTTGTTTAATCTTGTAATATATCTCACATAATATTCTGAACATAGTGGTCACTTAATACATGTTGAAATATCTTGATCCTTTTCCCTTTTATGCCCGAAATCATTGTCTTTGTAATATAAATTAAATGATTTTGTATTTTTTCCTACTTTAGACAAACCAATAGGAGATTTATTACAGAAAGAATATGATCCTCAGTCTTCTCATCTGTAATAAGAAGTGATTGGGCTCTAAAGTCACTTCATTCATGAAATTATGATTGTGACTTCTTTGTCCAAATCCTTGAGTTAAAGGGGAGGCAAAATACGACTTTTTGAATGCTGAAGTAATAGAAAGAACAATAGGATTTGAATAAGAGTGCCTGGGTTTGAGGAGCAATCTTGCTACTTACTAGTTGTGTGACACTGGGCATGCCTATGTCTACCCGATCATCAAAACAAACAACATAAACAAACAGCAAACAAATATAACAAACTATGAACCTATATCTCTCTTCCCTTTCTCAACCCAATTCCTGAAGGCAAAAATCAACTCTCTATTGATGGTACCTCAGTTTTTCTTCGTTTTCTCTCCTCTAAACCCTCAGTAATTTTGCTACTGGCCTTATTTCTCAACTGAAAATGCTCTCTTCAATGTTGCCAAAAATATGGCTTTTTCTCAATCTTTATCTTTCTTGTCCCTTTGCAATATTTTTCACTGTCATCATATCTTCTAGATTGTCCTCTTTCTGTATTTTCAGGACATTTCTCACTCACAATTCTCCTACTTGTTCTTATTTCTTCTTTCTTATCTGCTAATCCATCATCCATGTCAGACCTATTTTGTAGTTACATCCCAAAGATGAGTTCTGTCCCTTCTTCTATTTTCTCTGTACACATCAGCACTCATAGATTCATTTTCCAAGCAGATGATTCCCATATCTATATATCCAACCTTAATCTCTATCCTGAGCTCCAGTTTACAATCTCAGTTGATGATTAGATATTTCAAACTGGATGTCCTAGTAGCATCTCAAACTCAATATGACCAAAACAGAACTCATTATTCTCCACCCCCCCAAAAAAAAAACACAACACAACAAAACTTAACTGAGAATTTTTTTTTATCCTCATACTCTTACCTTTTTCATATTTTACTGCTATTATTTAAGAGATTAAAGAGGGCCATCATAAAATGAGGTATAGGGTAGGGGTGCGCAAGACCCCAAAATACCAACATGCTGGGTCCTGCCAAATAAATTCAACTCAAGTCTTCTCTCAGCCAAAGAAAAGTAAAGTTTATTAAAAATCTTCCATATTAAGGAGCCTTGGTATCTGTAAGGCTTCGTTGTTGGACAAGGGCTTGTATTGGAGACAGAGTAAGTCTGTGCTTGAAAATTCTATGGTGCTCTCACACCACATGGAGACAAGATGGGGTCTTATATACAGAAAGGTTGTGGGAGGAATCTAGGGATGATCTAGGGGAGGAGTTTGGGGAGGGTCTTCAGGAGGAGTCAGATGAGGTCATACTCTAGTAATGAGTTTGGGGAGGGTCTTCAGGAGGAGTTAATGAGGTCAGGTAACAGTTGATTTGGGTATAGATATTTTGATAGGCTCAAGGGTGGGAAGTAGATGGACAATGGAGGCCCAAGGTAGTAACAAAAGTTTGGGCAGAGCCACAATGAAAGGCTTATGGTCTCATGAAAATGCCTCATTAAATGGGATCATTCAATCAGAGTTCTAGGGGGTTGTTCCCAGAGCCTATACCTCAATGATTCAAGGAGAGCTCAAGGGGTTCCGAGAGCCTGTACCTCATCAAGATTATCATCCTTTTAGTCATACAAGTTTGTAAGATTAGTGTCATCCTTTGCTCCACACTATCATTCTACATATACAAGTAGTTTGCTAATCTCCATGACATCTCTTAATAGGTTCCCTTCTGTCTACTGATAAAGCTACAATGCTGGCTCTGGACTTTATCATCTCTCTCAATTACTACAATATCTTCCTTTTAGATCTCCTTGCCTTAAACCTCCAATCTATCCTTCACACTGTTTTCAAAGTGATTTTCCTAAAACATAGATCTGACCATATTGTGTCCCTTGCCCTCCATTGTTATGAGAGAATGTAGCAGCAAGCACCCCAAGCGTCCTCAGGGTTTGCAGCTACCACAGGTTCTTGGATCTGCTTTGTTAAAGGAAAGCAACTCAAAATGGGTTAACAAGCTTACTTTAATCAGTCAGACATATATCGTTTACCTTGGTCAGGAGAAAAGGTCAGCACCCTGAACCTCAAAGTATACAGGCATAATTATCAAGACAGAAACATCAAGTAGACAGATTTCCAAATTGTCCAACCATTACATCCATACCCAGTCAACATCTGGGTTTCCACATTCTGGGTTTTTTCAAAGCCGGGGGACTCTCAACAACGGCTTCCCAGAATTCAGATCAAATCACAGAACACTTCTCAAAGTGAGTCCCAAAACAAAGCTACACATCAGGGCTTATATAGCCTTCTCCTGGCTCAGAGAATGTAACAACCTTATTGACCCACTGGCCAATCAAAAAGTATCTACTGAAAAACAAGCCTCCCTCCCCAGGCTTCTGGTGCACTTTAGCCTAGGGGCAGGGAAGATCTTTAAAATTTACATTCGCATTACAGAGAACTATCTCCTCTCTGAGTTCATGTGGTAGGTAATTGCTGTCATATATGTACTTACCATAATGCAGAAATTATAAAAATAAAAACCTAAATTTTGTTATTATGTTTAAGCATAGGTTCAAGACTCAGAAAACTGAACCTGGATTAGGTCTCTGAAAAGACTGCATATAGCCAAAATTATTTCAGAGTAACAGATAAATAATTATTTTACATATTATAATCTTGAACATTCTGCTTAAGCATAAAAGTTAAAGAGAAGATAGATCTATAATCCCATACTTCCTTCAATGTAAGAAAAATTGACCTAATTTAGTTAAAGACTCAAATCACATCCCCTAAGGCATACTGGTGCTGGTGGAGAATTTTGTCAAACAAACTCTAGAGGTTAACTTCTTCAAGTTAAAAAATATATCATATTTAGAGGATTCACAAATAGACTGATTGAGGAGGAGGATTCACATGTTGCCAAGATAAGGAAGAAGATTAGGTGTCATGGAAATCCTTCCTTCAACAGTTAGCTAGGGGAGCTAACAAGATAATTTTTTTAGCAGTCAAAATGTATATTTCTTTAGAGCATCCATAGGCAATGATATGATACTCTATGTGGACAGAGGGAGAAGAACAAGAAGAAAGAAAAGGAAGAAGGAAGCAAGGAAAAAAAGGAAAGAAGGAAGGAATGGAAGGAGGGAAGAAGGGAGGGAGGCAGAGAGAAAGGAAGGAAGGGAAGAAGAAGGGAGCTACACTGCCCTACTGGAACTGGCCATTTGGGTCACCAGTGAAACAGCTCATGCTGCTCACAAATTGTTTTTTTTTTGTCCTTCGTTCTTGAAGAGGACCACAATATCAGGAAGGTTGATGCCATGACATGCAAGTGAATTGGATTTATGTGAGGGAGAGCTGAGTAAAGTCACCACCCTCACTTTCTCTTCAGGAACCATCTGAGTATAATGGCAATGTATAGATCAGCAGTGCTGGAGATGGCCCCAGATGCAGTGGGAGACCTTGGCTTTAAATGAGGACCCAACCGGTCAATTCCAATTGAGCAACATAGCTCCTTCCTTCCTTCCTCCCTCCCTCCCTTCCTCCCTCCCTTTCTTCCTTTCTTCCTTTTTCCTCTTCTTTCTCCTTCCTCTCCTGTCCACATAAGGTATCATACCCTTACCTTCAGGTGCTCTGACCAAAGGAATATAAATTTTGATCCCTGAAACCTCCCAAGATATCTAGTGGCTTACAGGCTAGTTTTCTTTCTTAAGGATCATGCTTTAAACCCAAATCACTCTGACTCTCATTGATTGGCCAAGAATAGGTCCCAGTCCAAGTCTGACTTACAGGTCATTGTCTGGGCCAGGATGGCTTAGAGTAAATATAAATAGCAATTGTTTCTCTTTTGACCAGAAACCCTGAGTGTCTTACTCCCCAAGAATGACTTTTTTTTAACTAGGTAAAAGAACCTATTCTTTGCCTCATTGCTTACCTAACCTTAATCACTGAATGGGCCTTGCTTTAGTCAAACTGAGAACTAAGAAAGACCTTAGCTTAAAAAGTCCAAGGACTTCCACTGCATCCAGGGCACTCTCCAGTTATCTTGATCTCTATCTTGCTACTGGACACAGATCGCTTCAGAAGAGAAAGAGAGGCTAGTGACTTGGCAAAAAGATTCCTCACTTAAATCCAATTTACTTTTAAGTCATGGTATCACCTTTCTTATGGCATGGTCCTCTCTGAGAACAAAGTGATGAGGTATAGGCTCTGGGAATCACCTTGAACTCTGATTGACTCTTTCAGTTTGATGAGGCATTTTGCCTGAGTCCATAAGCCTTTCCTTATAGCTCTCCCCAAATCTTGGTTACCAGCCTAGCCCTCCATTTTCCAGCTAGCCCCCACCCTTGATCCTCCCAAAATATCTATATATCCTTAAACTAGCCTAGCCCTCCTCCATTGTGTCTCATATCCAGGTAGCCTCCAGCTACTTCCCACCTTTAATCTCTCATTACTGGAGTCTGACCTCATTTGACTCCTCCTGAAGACCCTCCCCCTACTCCTTCTATAGACCACCCCTAGATTCCTCCCACAACCTTTCTGTATATAATACCCCATCTTGTCTCCATGAAAAAGAAAGTTGGAGAATTATCTAGTGCAGACTCACTCTGTGTCAGATGATTCTAGCCTGCTTGTCCAATACAAGTGTCACAGATACCAAGGCTCCTTAAGAGTATACCCATTGTGGCAAACTTTTAATAAACTTTGCTTTTCTTTGGTTGAGAGAAGACTTGAGTTGAATTCATTTAGCAGGACCTGGTGCATTAATATTTTGAGGTCTTTCAAACCCCTAACTCTATACCTCAATATTTTATAATCCCTGACCTCAACAAAAGGACAAAAAACACCAACAAGGGGAGCTAACAAAAACCTCATCCCTTCGACTCCCCTTTGGCTTCTTTCTTAGGAATATCAATCTTCCCTTATTTCATGAGTAAGATTTTGATTAAATAAGTTTAATATTAACAAATGAGGATAGACTTTCAGTTAACCAAAATTTGTAGGAGAAAAAGCCCTGAGTTCTGAATAATAATAGTAAAAAATTAATAAAAGAAAATTTTAAATTCCCATAACACCATCTAATCTTTCCCAATTACTCTTCTTCAAGTCTGCAAACCCCAGTGGCCCATTATTACCTCTAGGATCAAATATTAATTTCTATGCCTGACATTTAAAGCTCTTCCTGGACTGGCACCCTCCTATCTTTCTAGTCACCTTATACTTTACTCTTCTTCTCCTACCCTTTGTTCTTGTGATATTGGCCCACTTGCTGTTTAGCAGTACTATAATCTTTCACACTGCCTATCCCCCATGCCTGGAATTTTTCTCAGAGTGCCAGACCTGGGGTCAGAGAGACTCATCTTCCTGAGTTCTAATCTGGTCTCAGACACTAAATAGCTGTGTGACCCTGGGCAAATCACTTAACCCTGTTTGCCTCAGTTTCATCATCTGTAAAAAGAGCTGAAGAAGGAAATAGCAAACCAGTATAGCACCTTAACCCCAAAAAACCCAAATGAGGACACAAAGTTTCAGACACAAATGAAAAACAACTGAACATGTTCATCTTGACCTATTGGAAAAGCTGGTTTCTTCTAAGACTTTACTAAAGTACACGAAGCCTTTGCACCTTCACTCACTCCATTGAGCAACTAGGGAACCCTCTCCCAAAATTATTGCATGTTCATTTTGTATATATTCTCATATTGGTGGGGTATAGGCTTTGGGAACCCCTATAAATCTCTTTGAATCTTCTGCTAGATCTGGTGTTTGCCTGAGGCCATAAGCCTATCATTATCACTATGACTCTCTTGATACCCTTAATGTAGCCTAGCCCTCCATTTTCTTTTTTTTTCTTTTTTTTTTTTTTTTTTTTGGTTTTTGGGGTTAAGTAAATTTCCCAAGGTTTCACAGCTAGTTTTTTTTTTTTTTTTTGTGACGGTGTTAAGTGTCTGAGGCTGGAACCAAACTCAGGTCCTGCGACTCCGGGGCTGGAGCTCTCACTCCCTACCTAGCCACCCCTAGCCCTCCATTTTCTCTTATCTCCAGGTAGCCTTCAGTTACCTCACACCATGGATTCCATCAAAATCCCATTCTCTTGATTTATAGAGTCTGACCTCAGTCCCATCAAGATCCTTCTTAGACTCCTCCTCAAGACCCTTCCTAGACCTCTCATCCCAGACTACTAGACTACCCTTATATCTCTCCCACAGTCTTTCTGTATATAAGATTCTTCTTGCTTCCATGAAGGCAGTCAGATTCAGTCTAGCTCTGTGTCAGATTGTTCTGACCTGCTTGTCAATACAAGCATCACAAATGCTCAGGCTCATTAAGAGTATACCCCAAATGACAAATCTTTAATAAACATTGTTTTACTTTGACTGATAAAAGGCTTGATTCGATTTCATTTGGCAGGACCCTGTGTATTGGTATTTTGGGGTTCCCAAGCACCCCTGAGCTCCAATCTCAACAATATTAGCACATGTCTCTCCTCTTAGAATGCAAGCTCATTGAAAGTAGGGAATATTTCACATTAATCTTTGTATCCCCAAAGCTTGGCACAGTGACTCACTAATAGTAAGTTCTTAAAATATTCTCCATTCTATGAGTAGAGATGTTTCTTAACCATTAATTTCTTATACCTATGAAATCCTAAGCCTGAACAAAAAATTCCTCAAAAGACCAAAAAGAGAAACAAATAAATAGACCCAAACATAGTAAAGGTATTAGAGAGGTGAAATAGAAGATTGTGTGTAAGGCACCAGGGGGGAAAATATGCTCAGAGGTTGTCACAGAATCATTCTTGCAAAGCTGTTCACTCCTTTATTATTCTTAGAAGTGCCCCCTTTGGGGCAGTTTTGTCTATTAAATGACCACTGAGGTTTCTTCCATATCTCAAATTTTTATTTGAGTGTGTGAAGGTGATAACTTAAACAGCTTTTCTCATAGCAAGGCAAGTTTGCTTCTACCAAATGACAGAGATGCAAATTTTAGGAATCTGTGTTCAGAGTAATCCTAGTCCATTGACATCTAAGCAGCTTCTATCACACTGACCCCTAACCTGTGCTTGGGCAGTTGTTTTATAGTTCTTGATGGTTGCTAAGCAATATATGGAGGATAAGGGTAGATTAGGGGAAGGAGGTGACTTCAGTATAATTTACCCATTAATTATAATATGGATACATTATAATAGCATATTACAGTAACAATGAATACTGCATACATTCTCCCACTATGCTTTAAAATCCCCCCTCCCCACCCAATACCACAGAAATGAAAGACCTTGGGTGTTGCTTTTCTTGGAGAAATGACATTTCATTAGCATTTGGAGGTATCTAGGGAATAGGTTTTAAGGGAAACAATTAGGTGCTTTATTGCTCTCTCTTTTTCTTAAAGGTTTTCTTTCCTAATTGCTATTGACTGCATTCTTTGAACTACTGAAGCTAACAATAGAATGAGTAGGTGTTAGGTTTTTCCTAGTTAGGGGCCTGCTGAAATGTTGTGACGATTCTGTAAAACCCTAAAGAGTGTGATCTCCAAAGACTTAAATGTAAGGAACCTGAAGCCCATTTTTTTTTTTTTTGTGATTTACACTTTTAGATCTTTAATAGAGATTCATTAATTTTCCCAGCAGGAAAAAAGTAATGCTCTGAAATAAGCTCACATCTCCCCTACATATATCCTCAAATTATCTGAAAACATTAATGACTTAGTCTTCTGTGAATGTTTTGCATCCATTGTAGATGGGTAAACTGAATCATGAGTCAGTTTAAGTCACACTTTCTAGGCATAAATGTAAATGGAAAGAAAAAAAAGAGAAACATTTAATAAACAGAAACTATGTGGTGAGTACTGAGCTAAATGCTGAAAATTAAAAAAAAAGTATAAAGGCAAGAGTCCTTGTATAGGAGGAGTTCACTTTCTAATTCATAGAGATAAAAGTACAGAAAAGTTCACCAACAAAAAATGTATAGAAAAGTCTTTGGAATGTAGCAAGGGTGAAAATGCTTATATTTTTGTCTGATGTCAACCTTTCTCCTTGTAATCAGCAACTCAGAACTGGAGTTCCTGGAATACAAGTGATGGGGTAAAGACTCTGGGAAACCCCTTGAAATCTGATTGAATCTTTCCACTTGAGGCATTTGCCTGAGGCCATAAACCTTTCATTATAGTGTTATGGGAATGGGAATCTGAAGATTTGCACTGTCTCTTGGCCTTTTGATAGGCTTAAGTGACTCTGAGAACCTTCCCTGATTTGAAAATATACTCTTCCCCCTAATAGGCTGAATGTGGTCACATGGAGCCTGTGACCAGAGGCTTGTTTTTCAGGAATGCCCACACCTTGTTATTTTGTGAGTGGTCAGTGGGTCAAGAGCGTTGTGACACTCTATGAAGCAGGAGAAGGCTATATATACACTGATGTACATCTTTTTCCACATCACACTGCTTGTTTGAACTGATTTTCTTATCTGTAATAAAGATGCTTGCCTTACCTGCTTTAGAGGGCTGAAATGAATATCAGGTGTGATGATTTATTAAGTGTTTCATGACCTGTCAAGTATTATGAATCTTTAGGGTAGTATTCTTATTATTTACATGCTATCACATAATCAGTGAAAAAGGGGAGAGTTTTGTAGGTGAGGTAAAGAAAATGACTATGACTCAGGTATAGAACTCTTTGAAGAAGGAATGAGATTATATGGGTAATCAATAGATAAGATTGATTAGAATCTTGATTAGGTTTTAAATTTGAAATGAATGAATCTCAAAGAAGGATAAATTCCTGATTGATGGTATTAGAGGGAGAGTCTAGATATGGCATTGGGGAGCAAGTCTTCCAGTCCAACTTTTTTTTTTTCAGACATTGAAGGTCAAGGAGGGAGTATAAGTGCAACTACTTGTTGCACCACTTTAGGGAAAGTTAACAAAAAGGCTGTGTAATTGGAGAGCAGTCAGGTTTATGTAAGTCAGAAGATAGAGAGGGTAGGAAAGGAAAAGTTTTAAGATGAAAGAAAATATGTTAACTATGGAACAAATATTTTAGAAAGTACAGTGGCAGGGGTAGATAGATCTAACATAAGGTGCTTGATGGGTATAGATGAGAAGATTAAGAGCAAAAACATGTACAGCAGGAGATGGAGAATCATATTTGTGCAGTGATATCTGGGGGTTCAGAATCAATGGGATGTCATCACTGAGGCATGAGTCTAGGATGATTGATGAGTTTTTCCTCAAATGAAGAAGGTCTTCACTTGATGTTCAACATTGTGGTAATGATGTATTCTTTGAGTCCTGGATACCTGAGATAGCAGCTAAGAACAGGATGATATAGTCTGGAAGATTCTGGACAGGAGGCAGGATCTTTGAGGTTGGTTTGATTCAGGAATGGTCTCTACAACATTATAGAAGACCCTGAGACCTCTGGATCTTGGGTAACAAAGGAAAGAGACTTGGGGAGTCTCAGAGATCTTTATATTCCCAAACACCTAGTTTAGTACCTCATTCATACAAGGCGTTTTTCTAATGCTTGTTAAAAATAATTGATGTGAATCAGACACCACTGACTAATTTATTTTTCCTGTTTCATTTCTATTTAGGTAGCACAAGCATTTTCTTAACTGATACTTCTTTTCTCCCTTCTGTGCAAGAAGGAGGTTGTCTGGAACCAACTCTTTTGTTATAGTTTAGTTAAATAACACAAATGGAGAAACCTGGTCTTTTACAAAAGTAAGAAATGTAGGTCAACTTACATGTCAGGTTGACTTAAACCTGTGATCTTCTATTTGCAGAAATAGTTGGAGGGTCTGAATATAGACAGAACATTTACAATCTTTAAAGGACTGGTAAGATATGACATGGAAATATCAAGAAATGGCATAGACAATGTTTCAGGGGGGTGGTAGGCATGTGTTCTCTTTATTCTGTCCCACTCAGCTGGCACTGTAGATATTGAGAGACACAGTTGAACAGATGATAAGAAACAAATCCTGTCATAGAAAAGATTAGCACTACCAAGCATGGTTTCTTTGGGACTGTGTTTAATGTACCATTCAAACAATTTCCTGATTATGTTAGAAATTCATTGCTGTCAGATGATAATGATTATAGCAAACATCTTAACAAACTGTGTCCTGAGTATAAATGAGTAAATTGAAAAAGTGAATTAAAATTTCCCTTCACCTTAAATATATTCACAGAATTCTGAAAATAATTTAAGAATCATTGATGGGGTGATCAATTTCCAAGTGAGAAACATTTTACATGTCGAATTAAAATATTTCTTCCAATAACATCATGAATAGCTTTGTAGAATTTTAGGTCTTTTAAAATTATTCTCCGTTTTCCAGCAGTCTCAAAAGAGGTGACTAAGAAAAAGGTAATCATTGAGAATTCTGCATTAATTTCCTTTAATGTATCTTTTTAGTGTATCTTTTTGAGATGGGATACTCTGGTAGGCATGCCCTTCCTTACTGCTTATCAAAAAAATCAAACAACCCTAACCCTGGACATTCAAATCAATTTAGAAGTACTTATTAAGCAATTGCTATGTATCAGATACTGCACCATGCAAGTTCTGAGTATACAAAAGCAAAAATCAAAAGCTAATCCTCGAGGAACTACATAGAAATAAATGGTTAACCAGGCTTTCACTTGTAATCCCTCCTACTAGGGAAGACTGAGGCTGATGAATCATTTGAGCTTGAGAGTTCTGAATTGTAGGAGGTCTAAAGGCTAGAGAGTGTTCACACTAACTCTTTTACTAATGTGATGAGCCCATGGGAGTGACGAGAGGAGGAGGTTTGCCTAAGGAAGAATAAACCCAAGTCAGAATCTCAGGTCAAGGCTTATCAATTCATTTCCATCTCATTCTGCATCATAGAATCCCTTATTCCTTTCAAATCTCTAGTCAAGTAACAAACTTTACAGGAAACCTTTCTTAATCTTGCCAGCTGCTTGTGCCTCCTCCCCCAAATTAGCTTGAATTTATTTTATATTGATTTTTCTAGATACTTTTTATGTACATGTTATTTCCCTAAATAGGATGTTAGCTCTCTACACGAAGAAACTGTTTCATTTCTGCTTTTGTATGATCAATATCTAGCAAAGTGCTTGCACTAATAAAATATTTAAAGATAACTGTTGATTGATTGATATAAGCATGGCAGAAATGCTTATTCTTCATCATCAAATATCATAGCTATATTCTGTGCTCTAGCTATAAGGACTGGCAAGGTGCTTATGTAAAATCAGCTTCTGGACTGATATGAAGTCAAACAAATTTTATACATAGTAGAGAATTCAAGGCATGGATTACTGAATTTCAGCAAACATCACCAATATGGTTTAATTCCTTTGATTCTTTGTGTGTATATCTTTTTGAGATGGGATACTCTGGTAGGCATGCCCTTCCTTACTGCTTATCAAAAAAAATCAAAGAACTGAAGTTATACTGAATGTGCCATGGTTTTGTAAAAATGTTGAGACAATAATAAAATTGAAATTAAGAAAAATATTGAATAAATAAAACTAAACTGGTTTTATGAAAAAAAAGCAACAAAATAGAGCAACCTTGGGTTAATATAATTTTAAAAAAAGGAAAAAAAAACAAATCACCATATCAAAAATGAAAAGAGTGAATTCACCAGCAAGAAACAGGAAATTAAAACAACAAGTAGCAGCTATTTTGCCCAACTTTATGCCAATAAATGTGACAATCCAAGTAAAATGGATATATATATTTACAAACATATAATTTGCCCAGATTAACAGAAGAGGAAATAAAATACTTAAATAATCATTTGAGCTTGGGAGTTCTGAATTGTAGGAGATCTAAAAGCTAGAGAGTTTTCACACTAACTCTTTTACTGATATGATGAGCCCCTGGGAGTGAAGAGAGAAAAAGAAATTGAATAAGCCTTCTATGAACTCTCCAAGAAAAAAAATCTCCAGGGCCAGATTGATTTACAAGTGAATTCTTCCAAACATTTAAAGAATAATTTATCCTAATACTATGTAAAATATTTGGGAAAATAGATGGAAAAGGAGTCTTGTCAAATTCTTTTTATGATTCAAATATGGTGCTGATACCTAAACCAAGAAGATCCAAAACAGAGAAAGAAAACTACACATCAATTTCCCTAATGAATATAGATGCCAAATAAAGTATTAGCAAAGAGATTACAGCAATTTGTCAACAGTATAATATACTAAGACCAGGTAAAATTTATGCCAGGAATGCAAGACTGCTTCAATATTAGGAAAACCATCAGCATAACTGACCATATCAATAACAAAATTAATGTAAATCATATGATTATCTCAATAGATTCAGAAAAAGCTTTTGACAAAATACAGTAGCCATTGCTATTAAAAACACTAGAGAAGATAGGAATTAAGTTTTCCTTAAATGATAAGGATCATTGATCTAAATAAATCAACAAGCTTTGTATATAATGAAGGTAAGCTAAAATCATTTCCTATAATTTCAGGAATGAAACAAGGATATGCATTATCACAACTGTCATTCAATTTTGTACTAGAAATGTTAACTTTAGCAATAAGAGAAGAAACAAAAAATTAAGGAATTATAATAGAGAATGAAGAAACAAAGTTATCATTCTTTACAGGTGATATGATGTCATACTTAGAGAATCCTAAAGAATCAAGTTTTAAAAAAAAAACCTACTTGAAACAATTAACAACTTTAGCAAAGTTGCAGGATATAAATGAGCCTACATTAATCATCAGTATTTCTACATATTATTAACAAAGCCCAACTGCAAGAGATAGGAAGAGAAATTTGATTTGAAGTAATAATAGACAATATAAAATATTTGGGAGTCTACCAGCCAAGATAAACACAGGAACCATATGAGTACAATTACAAAACACTTTTCACACAAATGAAGTTAGATCTAAATAAATGGGAAAAATATCAGTTGCTCATGGGTAGGCCAAGATAATAGAATAAAAATTACAATGTTACCTAAATTAATTTACTCATTCAATGGCATACCAATCAAACTACCAAAAAATTATTTTATACAGCTAGAAAAAAAATGATTACAAAATTCATCTGGAAGAACAAAAGGTCCAGAATATCAAGGGAATTCTTGAAAAGAAATGCAAGGGAAGGTGGTCTAGTCATATCAGATCTAAGACTGCCTTATAAAGCAGCCATCAGCAAAACTACTTGGTACTGGCTAAGAAATAGAGGAGTAGATCAGTGGAATAGGTTAGGTCCACAAAACACAGTGTTCAATGACTATAGTAAACTACTGTTTGATAAACCCAAAGACTACAGCATCTGGCATAAGAACTCAATATTTGACAAAAACTACTGGGAAAACTGGAAAATATTGTGGCAGAAACTAGGCACAGACCAACAGTTTACACTGCATGCAAAGATAAGGTCAAAATGGGTACACGATATAGACACAAAAGGTCATATTACAAACAAATTAGGAGAGCATGGATTGTTTACCTGTCAGATGTATGGAGAAGGGAAGAATTTATGACTAAACAAGAGAGAGAGATCATTGTGAAATGTAAAATGCATAATTTTGGTTACATCAAATTAAAAAGGTTTTGCACAAACTAATCCAACGCAATCAAGATTAGAAAGGAAGCAGAAAGCTGTTAAATAGTTTTTACAATCAGTATCTCTGATAAAGACTTTATTTCTAAAACATTTAGAGAACTGAGTCAAATTTGCAAAAATACAAGTTATGCCCCAATTGATAAATGGTAAAATGATATGAACAGGCAGTTTTCAGAGGAAAAAAATTAAAGTTATCCATAGAGCCATATGTGCAGTACATAAGATGAAAATTATTTATTAGATATTGATTAGAGAAATGTAAATTACCAGATTACCAAATTATCAGATTGGCTAACATGACTGAACAAGAAAATGATGTGTTGGAGAAGATGTGTGAAAATTGGAATACTAATGCATTGTTGGTAGAGTTTTGAACTGATCCAACCATTCTACAGAACAAGTTGGAACAGTATTTTGTCTGTTTTAATGTTATTTTGCCAGATTCTTCTGCTAGTAAAGGACAGTGTGGTTATTCCAGAGGTCCTGAAACCTTGCTGTTGGTTCAGAAGCCCTGAAGAAGGATTTTCTTGTTGTATGTTTATATAAATCCTGGAAGAGGGTCTTGTTGATGTTTTCAGGGGTCCTGACACTGTTCTGCAGACAGAGAGTGAATTGATGATGACACTGGCAATGTATCTTGTGGCTTTGTTAAGCTTTGTCTCCCTAGGAAAAGAGATTGCTGAGAACTTTCCTTGGGTCAAGATGAAGACCTCTCCTTGGGTATTAAAAGCTGTGCTAATATCTTAACCTTGTTGTAGCTCAGGGGTAGATGGCCTTTGTGCTCTCCACTGCCCCTTTTGAGAAGGTGCTTGGCATTAACTGATGATAATTGTAATTTAGTTTTGATCCAGTGGTAGGAAATTTTTTATTTTTTTGTGCTCTGTGACTGACCAAATGAATGCACTTTACTTATGATTGGAAATTAATCTCCATTTGAGAAGAGAGACTTTGTGATTGACTAAATGAATGTACCTCTCAGGGGTGGAGTAATACTTGGAAATTATTGAATTACACTTGGTGAATGCTGAATTTTGATTTTCTCTTTTCTGTAAATGTTTTGCCTTGCTTTGTCACTGAATAAAATGGAAAGTTACTATGCTGATATCCTAAACCTTGGAAGTTGCCTTTGCTTGGCATTACACTACTGGAAAAACAAAAACAAACAAAACTATAGCTTTGATCATAGGACATTTGTCAGCAAAATAATGTCTCTACTTTTTTAGTATGCTACTCAAATTGGCCATAGTTTTTCTTCCAAGAGATATGTTTCTTTTAATTTCATGACAGCACTTGCCATCTGCAGTGATCTTTGAACTCCAAAATATGAAATCTGACACTGCTGCCATTTCTTCTAATATTTGCTAGGACATTATGGGACTAATTGCCAAGACCTTAGAGTTTTTTTTATGTTAAGCTTCAGTCTAGCTTTTATTCTCTCTTTTATCCATATCAAGAGGCTTCTTAATTCATTTTCATTGTCCTAATAAGAGTAGCTATGTCTTGTAATATTACTGTTACTGTATACAATGTTCTCTTGATTCTGCTCACTTCACTTTGTATCCATTTATATAAATCTTCCTTAGTTTCTCTGAAATCATTCCCCTCATCATTTCTTACAGCATGACAATCATATTCCACCACTTGATCAGCGATTCCCTGACTGATAAGTTTCCCCTCAATTTTCAAATCTTTACCACCACAAGAAAGATCTACTATGCATATGGTTTGTATATATAGATTCTTTCCATTTTTCTCTCATCTCGTTGGTGTAAAGAGATAGTAGTTATGTTGCAGAGTCCAACAGTGTGTAGTATTTTATAGCCCTTTGGACATTGTTCTCCAGAATGTTCAGTACCTCAACAAACAAATAATTAGTGTACCTATTTTTCCACATCTTCTACAGTATTTGTAGCTTTCCTTTTCTTCATCTTAGCCACACTCATAGGTATGAGATGTTACCTCAGAGTTGCTTTAATTTGCATTTCTCTAATTATTATGATCTTTTCATATGTCTATTAACAGTTTTGCTTTCTTCTTCTGAAAATTTCTTCATGTCCTTTGACCATTTTTAAGTTTGGGTATGGCTTTTATTTTTGAAAAAAATTGACTCAGTTCTCTATATATTTGAGAAATGAGGTATTTATTAGAAAAAAAAAACATGCAATAGAAGTTCTTTCTTGGTTTCTTGGCTTCCTTATAATTTAGGCTGCATTGGTTTTGTTTTTACAAAACTTTTCTGATTAATTTAATTAAAATTATCCATGCTATCTCCCATAATCCTTTCTAACTCTTATTTGGTTATAAAACCTTCCCTTATTCAAAGGTCTGACAGATAAGTTTTCAATGCTTCTTTCATTTGCTTATAATACTAACTTTTATGTCTGAATGATTGTAATGGCCAGCACAGAAGTAGCTCACACCTTGTTTCAGTAATTGAATTAATACCTTGTTTCAGTCTGTTAAGAAACAGAATATGTGAAGTCTACAACTTGTGAACCCTAGAACTTGTGAATTCCTGCGGAATAATATATAAGGAGAGCCCCAGGGCTAGAGACAGCAGGAACTGAGAAGAAGACTCTTGTGGTGGCAGAGTGAAGAAGGAGAAAACTTGTGATATCCCAGCATTTTGTTTGTCTGCTCTGTCTGTGTTGATGTTTGTTTATGATAATTTGTACAGAAGCCCTGGGACGTTACTGGAAACTCTGAAAGAGGATTTTCTGGTTGTATGTGTACAGAAGTCCTGGAGGAGGGTTTTGGAGGTCCTAGAACTTTACTAATGATTTCTGCTGACATTTTGCACCTTGTTTTTGGGTCAGTGTTGATTTCTATGTTCATTATTTGTGTTGAGTTCTCAGACCTTGTTGGTGGGTCTGAGTTGATTTCACAGTGAATTGATGATGGTGCCAGAAATGTGCATGAATATTATTGTGGGCCTGTTAATCTTTGTCTTCCCAGAAACAGGAAATGTTAAGGACTTGAGGTGGATTGGACACTGTGAGCTTCAATATGGAATGGGAACTGGATGAAGAAATGGATGAGGAGGTGGACAAAGAACTGGGAGCTGCCTGCCTTTGAATCCAGGTGACAGTTGGAGCTGTGACCATAGAATAACAACAATGGAGGCTGAGAGCCAGCCTTGAGTCAAGCTGAAAGAAGACTTTACTTGGATATTGTGTACTGATTAGAAGATTGCAATTTACTTGTGACTGAGAGGTGGATGGCCTGTGTATTTTATTCTACCTCTTAAGAAAGTGCTGAGTAGTAACTTATTGTGCCCCATAAGTGGAAAACTTTGACTGTTGCACTTTGTGATTGAATTAAGGATTTGTTAATGCTTGAATTACTAAATGATTGTTCTTCCTTCAAAACTTTGTGATCACTGTAGTGGAAACTTGTAAGGATTGTAGGATTTAAAGATCTTCCATGCCTGGTAGCACTTGCTGACATAGCAGGAAGGGGTGGGACAAGAGGAAGCAGAAGTCAAGCTACAGTCCCTGTGCTGACTGGCAGCAATGGCAGCAGCAGCAGTGGTCATCAGCAGTGGCCAACAGAATCAGCAGAAGCAGTAGTGGCCAAGGTGGAGGAGGAGGCACAAACCCCTTTTTTGAGCCAGCCAGCATTTCTGCTAAGGACCCCTGCTGAGGACTGCCAGGAACTGGAACTGGGGGTGGGGGGTGGGGCGCATAGTGGCTGGTAGCATGCTTTCTGGATGCTGAGCAGTTGCTTTGAGTGGGGAGAGAAGGACCTTTGCCTGAGGTAGCCTGTTCTGTTTGGAAGGCTTGAGAATGTGGGTGTTTACTACATTAACTACATGTGCCAATTTCATAACTACCATAAGGGTTTTTACTTTCTGGTTTTGGGACTCACTTTTCTGGTATTTTAATAAATGTTCTAGCTTTATCCCCCACATAGAAAGCCTGGCATATTTTGTGATTAATAACCACATCAGCATATTTATAGTTGCCGTAGGAATTGTGAATATTGCATTGTTGATACAAAACTATGTGGCCATTTTCTGTGATAATTTTCTGTATTTTGATTTTCTGTGATATGTTGTAACATTGTGAATGCTATACTTTGATTTTCTGTGAATGTTTTACTTTGATTTGTTATGGAATAGAGTGTTCACTATACTGTGTAATCAGAACCTTAAAAGCTGTTCACAGTAGCATTCTTCTGGAAAGCTGCTCATGTATGGCATTACAATGATATAGTCATTTGACCCTATCTTCATATAGAGTTGGAGTTATGGGTCTATGTCTAGACTATGGGTCTTTTGCCAGACTGTTTTCCATTTTCCCCAGACAACTCTAAAGTCCTTTAACCCTGTGTAAATATACTTTTTCTTGGCACCTCTGATAAAATGTAATGGAGAAGTGGACAATAAAACTTGGAGAGTTAACTTTTTGCTTTTATGTAAACCTATGATTTCCTCAATGACACTGGAAGAGTCTTTAATCAATGCAGATCAGTCTCTCTTCTGTTACTTCATCTTAGAAGTCAAATGTGACACTGAAAAATGTGATATAACAAGTGTAATATGACCGATGTATTAGATATTAGTATTAACCATGGATTTTCAATATTCATTCATTAAAATCAAACTTACTAAGCACCTATTATGTGCTTGTCATTTGCTAGTTGGCAAGTATAAAAGAACACAAATCCTTAAGTTCCTTAACTTACATTCTTTGGATAAGGAAATGCATGTACACAAGTGAATTCACCATATATCCAAAGTAATTTTCAGGAAGCAATTTTAGAAGCAGTTGAGGTGATTGGTGTAGACTTCCTGTAAGATATGGCTTTTGAACTTTGAAGGAAGTTAGAAATTATGTGAATTAGAGGTGAGGAAGCAGGGGGTACTAAATGTGAAGGAATAAGCTATACAAGTATTTGGGAAAAAAGTCTGGATTGTTGGAAACTTAAAATGTAGGAAAAAGAGTAAATTGCAATAAGTATGGGAAATTAGGTGGAATTAGATTGTAAAAAGCTTTAAATATCAAACCAGAACTTGCATTTTATTTTTTAGACAAGAAGTAAGATTACTCAGAGTTGAGCTATTGGAAGGATGGTGATGCCTTCAATGTAAAAAGGGAATTTAGGGAGAAGAGAGGGCTTTGGAGAAGTGAGTTCTATTTAAGGCAAGTTAAATTTGAGAATCCTATATGCCATCCAATTGGAAAAGATGAATTAGATATTCAATTTTATAAGAAAAGCTGGAGAAGTCATTTATAATCTCTGGGACTCATTTTCTTTTCACCTCTAAAATGAAGGAATTAAACCTAGTGATTTATAAGGATTCCTGGTTCTAAAACTGTAATTGAACTTCAAATTGTCTTCCACATTCTGTCAACACAGTAATCCAGGTTGAAGACAGAATACTAGAAAGAAATAAGGACTGGATATATTCATCTGGGAGTTGTCTGCATGAAAAAGAGAGAGGAACCCATAGGAGCTAAAGAAACTGTCCTCACCATCATTATGTACAACCTGGCATTTGACCATGCCTAGTTTGCCTTATGTGCAGCCCACACATAATATTCAGTTGTGCCTACCTCTTTGTGACTCCATTTGGGGTTTTCTTGGCCAAGTTACTGAGGTAGTTTGCCATTTCTTTCTCCACCTCATTTTACAGATGAGGAAATAGAGGCAAACAGGGTTAAATGACTCACATGACCACACAGCTAGTGTCTGAGACCAGATATGAACTCAGTACTTCCTGTCTCCAGGTCTGATGCTTTATCCACTGTACCACCTAGCTACCCACTACAAAGCCTCCTTTGACTGGCATTCATCTTTAAAACTTATGATACTAGAGTTGGTTGCTCTCCTTCTACCCTCTTTTTTATATTACTCTTCCCAGTAGTTCCTCTCATGTGGATGCCATGAATTAAACCTGTGAGAACAGAAACACTTTCTTCTCCCATTTTCCCTCTTTTAAACTGCCTCTAAGACATGTGCATATAGGTATTTCTTTCTGCTATATTTTATTTCTCCTCAGTTTCAGGTGCTGTATGAAATTCCTATTGACAGTGAATTCAAGCCATGATGACCATGGAGTCAAGATAACAAACTAGATGATGCAGTGACCCACCCCAGAATGAAAAAATATGAGAAGCCAGTGTGAATGGGACTTGAACCCCAAGGGGATTTTTGGCTTTTTATTTGTTTTTGCCTTTTAAAAATTGTTTATTTTAGTTTTCAAAATTAATTTTCATAAGATTTTGAGTTTTAAATTTTCTTCCCATCTCTCCTCTTCTGTACTGCAAGATGACATGAATTCCAATTATCCCTTCCCCCAGTCTGCCCTCCCTTTTATCACAATCCTCCCACTCCCTGACACCTTATCCCTTTCCCCTTTACTTTCTTGTAGGGCAAGATGGATTTCTAAACCCCATCACCTATATATCTTATTTCCCAGTTGCATGGAAAAACAATTTTTAATGTTTGTGCTTAAAACTTTGAATTCCAAATTCTCTGCCTTCTTCCCACCCACCCTCATTGAAAAGGCAAGCAATTCAATATAGGCTATACATGTGTAGTTATGCAAAACACTTCCATTATACTCATGTTGTGAAAGACTATTTCCCTCCATTCTATACCATCCCCCACTTATTGTATTTCTTCCTTTGACCTGTCTCTTTTCAAAAGTTTTGCTTTGACTACTCTCTCCCAAAATTTCCCCTCTCTTCTATTAATCAACCCTACCCCCACCCCCATCCTCTTTAGCCTTCCTTTCCTGTAGGGTAAGATACCCAAGTGAGTGTGTATGTTATTACCTCTTTAAGTCAAATTTGATGAGAGTAAGGTTCACTAATTCCCTTTCACCTCCCCCCTCTTCCCCTCAATTGTGAAACCTTTTTCTTGCCTCTTTTATGTTAGATAATTTACCCCCATGGTATCTCTGCCTTTTTCCTTCCCCCAGTATATTCTTCTCTCACCTCTTAATTTTATATTTTAGATACCATCCCTTCATATTCAATTTACCCTGTGCTATGTATGTATGTATGTATGTATGTATGTTCTATCTATCTATCTATTACTGAGAATGGTCTCATGAGTTATAAATATCATCTTTCCCTGTGGGATTGTAAACAGTTCAACTTTAATAAGTACCTTATGACTTCTCTTTCCTGTTTACCTTTTCATGGTTCTCTTGATTCTTATATGTGAAAGTCAAATTTTTCTATTCAGCTCTGGTCTTTTCATCAAAAATGCTTGTAAGTTCTCCATTTCATTGAATGACCATATTTTTCCCTGAAGCACTATACTCAGTTTTGCTGGGTAGGTGATTATTGTTTTTAACTCCAGCTCCTTTTACCTTGTAATGACAAGCAAAAGAGTATTTACCTTCTTGTTTCAGTTATTCAAGTATTTAGCACCTTGTTTCTGCTCTTCAAGTGCCTTTGAGTCTCACCTCTGATTATATCAAGTCTTTATTAGAAACAGAACCTGTAAAGCCCAGAGTGTGAGGGACTTGCCAAAGACTGGAACAGGAAGGACATAAGAAGTGGGCAGAATAGGTAGGAGATGATGATATATAAAAGCTTGAGCACAGCTGAGACAGGGCATATCTGGGAAGAAGGATGACTGTGGTGCCCACACTTTGTATGCCTGTGTTGATGTTACTTTGTCAGACCTGTCTCCTGATAAAGGATGTTGTTGCTATTACAGAAATCTGGGACCTTACTTCTGGCTCAGAAGCCCTAAAAATGATTTTCTTTGTTTACAGAAGTTCTGGAGGAGGGTTTTACTGATGTTTTCAGTGGTCCTGGAACTTTACTGATGATTTGTGTTGATTTTTTGGAACCTGTTTGTGGGTGTGTTGATTTCATAGGCAGAAAATGATTTGATGATGGGGCTGGTAATGTGTGTGAATGTTGTTGTGGCTCTGTTAAAGTATTTCTTACCAGAAACAGAAACTGTGAAGGGATTGATGTGGATTGATCACCATGAGCTTCCATATGGAATGGGAACTGGATGAGGAGCTAGACCAGGAGCTGGACCAGGATCTGAGAGCTGCCTACCTGTGAATCCAGGTGACAATTGGGTGAATTCATGAAAGTGTTGGGAGCATGCAAAAAGAACTTTCCCATGGCATTTGGGAATCAGCCTTGTGTCAAGATGAAAGGACCTTTCCTTGGGTACTTAGTGCTGACTGAGAAGATCATGATTTACTATGACCTAAGGGTAGAAAAACTTTGTACTTTGTACCCCTTAAGGCTGATTTAATTAAGGAGATTGGAAACTAGTCTTTAATCAAGATGAAAGAAGACTTTCTGGAGATTAGACAATGTGACCTAGGGCTGTGAGACCTTTGTACTTTGTATCTGTTAAGGATGATTGCTCCTTTAGGATGATTGAGTTAAGGACTTACTGAATGATATCTTTTGTGTAAAACTATGTGGCCATTTTAGTAATAAATTGTATATTGATGTGAATCTTGAACTTTGGTTTCTGTGAATGTTTTGCCTTAATTTACTGTTGAATAAATAGAAAGTGAAGAGGTATGGGTTCTGGGAGCCCCCCTTGAACTGATTAAATCATCTCATTTGATGAGGCATTTGCTTGAGGCAATAAGCCTTGCATTGTGGGCCCAAACCACTGTTTGGCATTCCTCTGTTACTAGACTTCCCACTCTGGAATTAGCCTAGCCCACCATTGCCTGTCTATAGTCTCCAGGTAGCCTCCAGAGACTTCCCACCCTTAATCTCTCATTGACCTCATTAACTCCTCCTGAAGACCCTCCCCAAACTCCTCCTATAGACCACTCCTAGATTCCTCCCACAGCCTTTTGTATATAAGACCCCATCTTGTCTCCATGTTTGTGAGAGTACCATAGAATAGTGAGGGCACCATAGAATTTTGAGAGCGCCATAGAATTTTGAGAGAGTCATAGAATAGTGAGAGAGCCATAGAATGACCTAGCACAGACTTACTCTGTGTATCTAAGGCAAGTGAACTTTTCTTTGTCTTTATTAATTTGTTTACTTTTAGTTTACAAGATTCATTACCATAATTCTTTGAGTTTCAAATTTTCCCTCCCTCCCCTCCCCCCATGGCAGCATACAATCAAGTATAGTATCTGCAAATACTTTGACCTTAGGCATTAGTCAGGTTATAAAGTAGGATTGTATCAGATGGAATGAATGGCAAAGAGGAAACAAAACCAAACAAGAAAAAGAAAAAGAGCAGGTACTTTGCTTCAATCTGGGTTCAAACTCAGTTCTTTCTCTGGATGTAAACATCTCTCTCCATCATGAGTCTTTTGGGGTTGACTTAAGACTCTCGATTGCTTAGAAGAGTCGAGTTTATCAAAGTTGGTCATCACAGATATGTTGAGTCTGTAATTGTGGACAAATTCTTCCTGACTCTACTTTTCTCACTCAGCATCAGTTCGTATGAGCCTCTCCAGGTAAATATGAAATCCATCTGCTCCTTGTTTCTTATATGCATATATCACAACTTGTTTAGCCATTCCCAAATTGATGCCCCCCCCCCTGAATTTCCAATTCTTTGCTACCATAAAAAGAGCTGCTATAAATATTTTTATCCATATGGGTCTTTTTCCCACTTCTATGATCTCTTTGGGATACAACCCTAGAAGTGGTATTACTGGGTCAAAGGGTATGAAAATACTAATAGCCCTTTGGGGATAATTCCAGATTGCTCTCCAAAGTGGTTGGATCAGTTCACAACTTCACCAGCAATGCATTAGTGTTCCAATTTGTTCACATCCTCTCCAGCATTTGTCATTTTCCTGTTTTGTCATCTTAGCCAATCTGACTGGTGAGATGTGGTACATCAGAGTTGTTTTTATTTGCATTTCTCTAATCAATAGTGATTTAGAGCAGTTTTTCATGTGCTTATAAATATCTTTAATTTCTCCCTCTGAAAACTGTCTGTTCATATCTTTTGATGATTTATCAATTGGGGAATGACTTATATTCTTATAGATTTGACTCAATTCTCTGTATATTTTAGAAATGAGTCATTTATCAGTGACATAGGTTGTAAATATTCTTTCCCAATTTTCCACTTCCCTCCTAATCCTGGTTACATTTGCTTTGTTTGTACAGAAGCTTTTCAATATAATGCAATCAGAATTATCCATTTTACATTTTATAATGCCCTCTAATTCTTGTTTGGTGAACTTTTAATAAACTTTACTTTTCTTTGGCTGAGAAAATTTGAGTTAAATTCATTCAGAAGGAACCAGCATGTTGGTATTTTGGAGTCTGCAGAGCAACCCTAACCCTCTTTATGGGTAACCTCTCCCAAAAGTTCACTATATTATGAGATCAGAACCTTAAAGCTATTCACAGAGCAGTCTTCTGGAGAGCTGCTCATACTTGGCTTTGCAGACCTCTGGTATGTCATATTCCAAGACCTTTAATCCCTTAATGTGGAAGGTGTTAGATCTTGTGTTATCCTGATTGTGTTTTCCACAGCACTTGAATTGTTTCTTTTTGGCTCCTTGCAATATTTTCTCCTTGACCTGGGAACTCTGGAAATTGGCTATAATATTCCTAGGAGTTTTTGTTTTGGATGTCTTTCAAGAGACAATCAGTGGATTCTTACAATTTCTATTTTACTCCCTGGTTCTAGATTATCAGGGCAGTTTTTCTTGATAATTTCTTGGAAGATGATGTCTAGGCTTTTTTTTTTTATCATGGCTTTCATGTAGTCCAAAAAGTTTTATATTATGCCTCCTGGATCTATTTTGTGGGTCAGTGTTTTTTACAATGAGATATTTCACATTGTCTTCTATTTTTTTTTATTATTTTGGTTCTGTTTTATAATATCTAGATTTCTCATAAAGTAGTTAGCTTCCATTTGGTCCATTCTAATTCTGAAGGAATAATGTTCTTTAGTGAGATTTTGGACTTTCTTTTTCTTTTGGCCAATTTTGCTTTGTAAGACATTCATCTCCTCATTGGCTTTTTGGACCTCTTTTGCTATTTGGATTAGTCTATTTTTTAAGATGTTATTTTCTTCAGAATTTTTTTTTGGGTCTCTTTTAGCAAACTGTTGACTCATTTTTCATGATTTTCTTGCATCACTCTCATTTCTGTTCCCAATTATTCCTCTACTTCTCTTACTTGATTTTAAAAATCCTTTTTTGAGCTCTTCCACTGCCTACAACCAATTCATATTTTTCTTGGAGGCTTTTGAGGCAGGAGCTTTGACATTGCTGTCTTCTGGTTTTATGTTTTGATTTTCTTTGTCCCCAAAGAAAGATTCTGTGATCTGAACTTATTTTACACTGTTTTTTCATCTTCCCAGGCAAGTACTTGACTTTTGAACTCTTTGTCAAGGTAGGACTCTGCTTCCATTGGGGGTGGAAGTAGGGGTGAGGGTACTGTCCCAGGCTTTGGGGGTTTTGTGTCATTCACTTGATCAGCCACTGTCTATGGGCCCAGAGCTCTTGAAACAGTTGCTGTTGCACCTACCTTTACTGCAGATGCCACTACCACCACTAGTATCAGCCTTGCTGACCTAGGCCTAGGGCTCAACCCCAGTTGATGCACTCTCCTCTTTTACCCAGGTCCCACAGAGTTTTCCCACTAACCTTCTAAGCTTTCTTCAGAATTTGTGGGTTGAGAAACTTGGATACTGTCATAGATGCCACTACTTAAGTTCCATGAAGCCTGCTCTTTGTCTCTCCCTGCACAGTCCATGCTGTCCTGCACTCCACTCCAGACCAGTGTGATATACCCTTCCTGTCAGCCTTCCAGGATGTCTTGGGCTAAAGATGTGTTTCATTCACTCTGTAATTTTGTGGATTCTTTAGCTCTATAATTGGTTTAGAGTAATTTTTACAGGTATTTGGAGGGGTTTGTTGGAGTGTTCAAGCAAGTTCCTGCTCTTACTCTGCCATCTCAGCTCTACCCCCTCCTGAAGGGAATTTTTGATCTGAGAACTGGGACCATGGGTACAAATAAAGCCCATATAGGAACTTAATTGACTTTCTCTTCCCAGAGATTGAGCTGGTTCAGGGGAGATGAGGATTATGTGCATTACCATGTCTTTCATTATGTCTCTTCCTCCTTATCTGGTGGATAGAATGTTTTCATATTTATGATTTAACTGCTTAAAGGAAACATTTCCTGTGGAAAAGCTTTAGTGTATTATATACTAACATTGGCTACACAGAAAAATCAACATCTTTCCCTAATAGTTCTGTCCATAGTTTGAATTGGGGCATTTTTGTTTAGCAATTACTTTAGTATTTATACTTATATTGTCCCATAAATTTGTTATTAGCATGAATAAGCCAGCCACACACAATGAAGGAGCCAGAATAGATTAAAAAAACAAGACTAAAAATCATTCAAGAGTATATGTATAAAGGAACAACCATAATAATATAGAGGTTTGAATGACAGAAAACAGAAAGTTTAATTTTTGGAAATTAAATAGACATTTTTATAAATTATAGTTATTCAAATGGGAATTGAAATGTATATCTCACTTATTTTCATCAGTGCTGTGTCTTTGAAATAAGCAAATTGATGTTGTTTTAGCAACTTTGTTTTAGGAAGATATGCTTACCAGTTTGATTAGATATTAAGCACTTTTGATTTCCTACTTGATAAGTAGCATTATAGATAGTATTCAATGTGACAAACTCAAAGAGAAAGGTATTCCTTTGGCTGCATATTGAATTAGAAAACCACAAATGACCTTTTAAAAATTGTATTGCATTTTAATTTATTATGTTAAACATTTCCCCATTTCATTTTAATCTGGTCCTAGCTTAATTTAGGTGTTTTTCCAGAGAATTGCTACCAGGGTGTGCAAATATGAGAGCTTTGCCTATAAGATTATCCTAACAAGAAATATCTACTCATCCTATATTTTTTTTATTAATTTGTTTGTTTCCTTTTAGTTTACAGGATTCAATTCCACAATTCCTTGAGTTTCACATTTTGTTCCCCTCCCTCCTCTCCCCCCCCCACCCCATAGTGGCTTAGAGTCAAGTATAGGATCTGTAAATACTTTCACATTATACAATAGTCAGGTTATAAGGAAGGATTGTACCAGCTGGAATGAAAATGCTAAAGAAGACATAAAATCAAAAAAGAGAAGGAAAAAGATCAGCTATTTTGCTTCCACCTGGATATAAATTTAGTTCTTTCTCTGGATGCACATATTTCTCTCCATCATGACTCTTTTGGGATTGACTTATATTACTGCATTGCTGAGAAGAGTCCAGTCTATCAAAGTTGGTCATCACACATAAGTTGTGTCTGTAATTGTGTACAAATTTCTCCTGGTTCTACTCTTCTTACTCAGAATCAGTTCTTTTAAGCCTCTCCAGATAAATATGAAGACCATCTGCTCCTCATTTCTTATAGCACAATAGTATTCCATAACATGCATATACCACAACTTGTTCAGCCATTCCCCAATTGATGGGCATCCCCTAAATATCCAATTCTTTGCTACCACAAAAAGAGCTGCTATAAACATTTTTGTACATATGGGTCTTCCTCCCACTTCTATGATCTGTTTGGGATATAACCCTAGGAGTGGTATTGCTGGATCAAAAGGTATGAACGTATTTATAACCCTTTGGGCATAATTCCAGATTGCTCTCCAGAAAGAATGAATCAGTTCACAACTCCACCAGCAATGCATTAGGGTTCCAATTTGCCCACATCCTCTCCAGCATTTGTCATTTTCCTGTTTTGTCATCTTAACCAATCTGACTGGTGAGATGTGGTACCTCAGAGTTGTTTTGATTTGCATTTCCCTAATCAATACTGAATTAGAGCATTTCTTCATGTGCTTATAGATAGATATCTTTAATTTCTTTCTCTGAAAACTGCCTCTTCATATCCTTTGACCATTTATCAATTGGGGAATGACTTGCATTCTTATAAATTTGACTCAATTCTCTGTATATTTTAGAAATGATTCCTTTGTCAGAGACATAGGTTGTAAAGATTCTTTCCCAATTTCCCACCTCCCTCTTAATCTTGGTTAAATTGGCTTTGTTTGTACAGAAACTTTTCAATTTCATGTAGGCAAAATTATCCATTTTACATTTTATAATATTCTCTAATTCTTGTTTAGTCATAAAGTCTTTCCCTCTCCACAAGTCTGATAGGTAAACTATTCCTTTTTTTTTAGGAGACTTCTTACAGTATCAACCTTTATACCTAGATCATGCACCCATTTAGACTTGATTTTGGTATATGGTGTTAGATAATGGTCTATGCCCAGTTTCTGCCATACTATATTACAGTTTTCCCACCAGTTTTTGTCAAATAGTGAGTTCTTATCCCAGAAACCAGGGTCTGGGGGTTTATCAAACAATAGATTACTATAGTCATTGACTTCTGAATCTTGTGTGCTTAATCTATTCCATTGATCCACTCGTCTATTCCTCAGCCAGTACCAAGTAGTTTTGATGACTGCTGCTTTATAATACAGATTGAAATCTGGTATAGCTAGTCCACCTTCCCTAGCCTTTCTTTTCATTAATTCCCTTGATATTCTGGACCATTTATTCTTCCAGATGAATTTTGTTACTATTTTTTTCTAGCTCTATAAAGTAGTTTTTTGGTAAATTAATTGATATGGCATATATTTATGGTAAAATTGGCAAATTGGTAATATATGGTAAATATGGTAATTGGTAATAATATGGTAAAATATGGCAAATTTAGGTAAAATTGTCACTTTTATTATATTAGCTTGACCCAGCCATGAGCAATTGATATTTTTCCAATTAGTTAGATCTGACTTTATTTTTGTGAAAAGTTAAAGAACAATTGATTCCATAACTCTACAAACTATTTTGGAAAATTAGTAAAGAAGGAGTCCTACCAAATTCTTTTTATGACACAAATATGGTACTGACACCTAAATCAGGAGGAGATAAAATAGAGAAAGAAAATTATAGACCAATCTCCCTCATGAATATAGATGCAAAAATTCTAAATAAAATACTAGCAAAAAGACCACAGCAACTTATCTCAAGAATAATACACTTTGATCAGGTAGGATTTATTCCAGGAATGCAAGGATGGCTTAATATTAGGAAAACCATCAATATAATTGATCATATCAACAATAAAACTAGCAGAAACCACATAATCATCTCAATAGATGCAGAAAAGGCTTTTGACAAAATACAACATCTGTTCCTATTAAAAACATTAGAAAGTATGGGAATAAATGGAGCCTTCCTTAAAATAATAGGTAGCATCTATTTAAAGCCATCAGCAAGTATTATATGTAATGGGGAGAAGCTAGAAGCATTTCCCATAAGATCAGAGGTGAAACAAGGGTGTCCACTATCAACCCTCTTATTCAATCTGGTACTAGAAATGTTACCAGTAGCAATTAGAGAAGAAAAAGAAATCAAAGGAATCAAATTAGGCAAAGAAGAGACCAAGCTATCACTCTTTGCAGATGATATGATGATATACTTAGAGAATCCTAGAGAATCAAGTAAAACACTACTTGAGACAATAAATAAATTCCGCAAAATTGCAGGATATAAAATAAACCCACATAAATTCTCAGCATTTCTATATATTTCCAATTGAATTCAACAGCAAGAGATAGAAAGAGAAATCACATTTAAAATTACTGTAAACATTATAAAATATTTGGGAATCTACCTGCCAAAACAAACCCAGGACCTGTATGATCATAACTCATCCTATATTTTAATAAGATCCCCTCTCATTGCACAGCTAAGAAGTAGCATGGTATAGTCTGTAGAGTGCCAGACTTAGAATAAACAAGGTAGAGTTTGGATCTTGTCCCAACTAACTATATAACTTAAAGGAAGTCTTTTAAACTCTCTGAGTCTCAGTTTCCTCATCTATAATATGGATATAGCATCTACTTTACATGGTTGTTTTTCAAGGGAAAAATATATGTAAATCTTAATATATATATATATACATATATATATATATAATTTTTATCATTATTCATAAGTATTATAGCTAATAAATTGATAGTTTTTAAAATACCATGATTTGATTTGTTGCTTTTATTGCTATGATGGAATTGCTATAAGCAAGGGAGCATTCTGGTCCAAAGGCATGGATTAATTGGGAGGATGACATCAGATAATAAGGAACCAACAATAAAGTGCTTATTTTCACTTTATACTTCAGATAAGAGACTTTCTGTTATAATCCAAATTTTTTGCTTCGTTTTGTATCTTCCTTGTGCAACATATATGAGGCACTAATTTTAAGGGTACTTTTCTACTTCTGAAGCAAGTGTTCACTGGTCAAGCATTTGTTTTCTTAGTATAATGAGTATGGAACTTCTGTATTAAAAACCAGTCTCATTACTGAAATTTCCTCTCATGGTTGTCATTATTGCTTGCAAAGGAGAAGTTTTACTTAGAATAATTAAATGTTACTAGAAACACAACAAACACTGAAGTTAAACAAAAATAATGTTTAAAATATTAAAAATAACTTTTTCAAGTCTTTCCTACCCCCCAATTTAAAAAAAAGAGATAAAACATTTATCTAGAAAATACACAAGTTAAACTACATGATTTCTAAGGAATTTTCTCAGTTCTAAAAGTCTTAAAATTTTCTGCTGTGTTCTATGAATCCTTCTTAATGAGTTTCAGTTCAAGGGATTTCTTTTTTCCTTGCTTCTGCTGGAACAACTGATCTGTATTCAAAACTTCTTTTCTAATCAGTTTGTCATCTCTTCTCAGCTTAGTCAAGAGGGATTTTATAAATGGCTCAGTCAATCATATTTGTCTGATAAATTGATGACTAGTTGTAGTACCAGAGCCAAGAGTTCTGTACAACAATGTAAGTGCCTTTTCAGTGCTTGGTTTTCTGGTTTAGTTCTTAGTTTCAGTCTCTGGCCATATAATTCTTCCTGCTCCAAATTGTTGGACTGGGCCATGAGATCTGGGGTCTGCACAGTATAACTGGAATAGGTCACTTTTTTCATCAACAGTTGATACATCATGTAGATTATTCTGGGAAGATGGTAGATTAGGTTAGAAAATTCTTAGCTCCCAAAATTTTCCCCCACAAAAGACTTAAAATAGCACCTTAGGGTGAACAAAGTGTGGGAGGAGATAAATAAGTACTAGGGGCATAACTGGGGTCCTCCTGGGACAATTTGAGAAGATCTGAAGAAAAATCCCAAGATGAGGTTTGCTCTTGTGAAGAGTAAACACCTCCAGGGCTAGGTTCTGCTTTAACAGCAAGTGGCAAGCTCTTAAATAACAAGGGGTAGACCCTGGGCAAGTTGGTTTGAGAGGCTACCTCTACCCCAGCCATCAGATCATTTACCACCCTGGAAAAGTGAGGGAAGTTGGACATCTGAGACTGGGAAGATCAAGAGAAACTCTACTGACCAGGAATGACAGACACAGCTCTGCTTCAAAGGTCAACAGGCATAAGGAGGAACCAGCACACACCTCATATGTGCATAAGCAGTGGGACCTGACTGTGGGCACTTACAGGAGGCTGGAAATTTGACTTTGATTTCAGACTAGAGTGAAGAACTGAAGATCTGGGGCAAGAAGAACCATTTCCCATACCCTAGGGCTAGAGGTGATTACAAATAATTAAGATACTACCACAAAAAATGCACAGGCAAAGGAGAAAGAATCCAACCATAGAAAACTATTATGGGAATAGAGATGATCATGGTTCATCTTCAGAGGAGGATTTTAAAATAAAGAAACCCCCAAAGAGTAATATCAAATGGACACTTGACCAAAAATAATTCATAGAAGATCTTAAAAAAGATTTCAAAAATCAAACGACAGAGATAAAAAAGAAAACAAGAATGATACAAGAAAAACAAGAAGGGTAGGAAAGGAAAATTAGAAAAAGAGATATAGAATCTTATAGAAGAAAATAACACCTTGAAAATTAGAATTGGGCAAGGTGATGTTAGTGAAATTATAAGAGATCAAGAAATGATTAGACAAAATATGAACAATGAAAAAAGAGAAGAGAAAGTGAAACATAAGAATAACAACAGATTTGGAGTATAGATCAAGAAGAGAAAATATAAAATAATTGTACTAAAAGTCACAATCAAAAAAAGAATCTTGATACAATAATACAGGAAATAATAAAAGAAAATTGTCCTGAAGCATTAGAACAAGGTGGGGGGGAGGAAGGTAGAAATAGAAAAAATTCAGTCATGACCTCTTGAAAGAGATCCTATGAGGAAAACTCAATTCCTATGAGAATTGTCAAATTATAAAATCATAGTCAAATTATAAAACCCTCAAAATTATAAACCTTCCTTTACAGGAAAAAAAATATATATGTATACACACACATGCGCACACACACACACACACACACACACACACACACATATATATATATATATATATATATATATTAAAAGCTTCAAGGTTAGAACAATTGAAATATGAAGAGAACTGGGGTTCTGGATAAAAATATCATACCCCCAAAAGTAATATATTTTTCTGAATGGGAAAAAAAGGATATTTGATAAGGTCTCAGACTTTCAACACTTTGTTAAAAATTCTAAATTTAATAGCAGATTTGACCTACAAGAACCAAGAGAAATATAAGCACACAACAAAGTCTGATTATAAGGGATCCATAAGGATAGCATATTTGCTTTTTATTTATGTAAAACATAAAATGTATGTCTAAGTTTCTTATCAATAATTGGGTAGTTTATAAGAAAGATTGGGATAAATCTGAGAATAATATGAATTTAAAAAGTAAAACCAGTTAGGAATAGCTTAAAAGTGTAATTATTGGAGGTGAAAAAGGAAGAATTGATGCAGAGGAATTAGATGAGGGAGGATGACTGGTAGTTCTGGTTACCTACTTTCATCTGGAATGGGTTTAAAGGGGCACAATACATATATGTTTAGAAGAGTCTTCTAAATTCAGAAGAAATAAAATGGCAGGGGCATAGGGAGGGAGGAGAGGACAAAGGAGGGATCTTTACAGGGGAGGGTGAGGGAATGGGTGAAATAGGGGTATAGAAAGATATTTAGATTTATGGGAATGGGAGAATTGGGGAGGGACCCTTGGAGGTAGGTAGGCAAGTTGTAAAATGGCAAGGTAGTGGGTAAAAGAACAGTAGAGGAGGCAGGAGAGAAAGGAGAGATGTAATCATACAAAGAAAATAAAGATCAGGAGTAGAATATATTTGGGAAAGTATATGTCTATAAATATATGTATACTTTTATGTATATATCTGTAGCTAATGGAGAAACATATCTAAACTTTATTGTAGCTTTTGGGGGGGTGTAAGCATATATTTGTTTTTACAGAGAAACATATTAAACTTTACTGTGGCCTGGGGAGGGGTGGAGGGAGGTAAAAAAGAAAAAAAAAGTAAAAAAAAGGCACAGCAGAGAACAAGGAAGCAAAGGAAAGACAGACAATTCTCAACACAATGAGTATTATTTATCATATAAGATTTCTTGAAATGAAAACTTATTGTTGCATATTTTTAATCCTCTCATATGTTCTGCTATGTACATGACATGCTTTTTCCCTAACTTTGTTTTTCAGTTCCAATATTTAGGTTTATGTTATATATTTGTTTCTTTTCTTGATTCTGTATTTGTTTCCTTTTGTTTTGTTTTTTTCTTTTTGGAGGGCAATTGGGGTTAAAGTGGCTTGCCAAAGATCACATGGCTAGTTTTCATGTTAAGTGTCTGAGGCTGGATTTGAACTCATGTCCTCCTGACTCCAGGGCTGGTGCTCTATTCACTGTGCCACCTAACCACCCCCTGTATTTGTGTTGTGATGTTTGAGTCTAAGATATTTTTTTAAAGTCATTTTTCCCAAAAAGTTGACTTTCAAAATTATTTTAGGGGATTTTACTTAGAGTAAGGGACAGAGTGAGAGGGTAGAATACTTTTCATAGGGCTGAACATGTAGACCTTTACTGTTGGTTGATGAAGAAAACTATCAGAAATGGATAGAGTTAAATTTGATACCTAGATAGGGAACAGACTCCACCACCACCACCTGAGAATTTTGAAGGGGAAAGCTACACCATTTTAGGCCTGAGCCAGAGGGGTGAGAAAGAAATAACCTGAGATTAATAAGTGAAGAGGCAGAAAAAAGGAAGTTTTCTTAGGTCTATGCTTAGTATGTCTTATTGAGGGCTTGGAGAGCAGATTCCAGAATGTTCTGGCAAGTTACTCTGACATTAATGGAATTATTAATTATCAAATCAAAATGATAAAATTAATTTGATTCAATATACAAACATGTGTATGTATTTGCATATATGTATACGTATGTATATACATATGTGTATGTATGTATGTATCTATCTATCTATATTCTTACCTGTCCTTTAAAGTCTACTCAAAAGTCACTTTCCTATGAAATCATTCTCAATCATCAATGACATTTCTCCTGGATTTCACATGGTCCCTTGCTTTAACAATTTTATTTAGTAATATGCAATATTCTACATATTTGTGTTTGTGACTTATTCTTGTGCTAGATTAAGAGGTTCCCCAGAACTTAAAAGTATTATGTAAATAAATGTTTGTTGAATTAGGCAGAAATAAGCTAAGTAAAATCCAGATGCCTGAATGCTAAGGAGAAATTTTTTTAAACATTTCTATACCTATTTAAACTTTCTATACCATTATCTATTAACATTCTCATGTGTCTTCTCTCAATATCCAGTATTGAGGCAGTTGAAGGTACAGTGGGTAGAATAGTGGGTCTGTAGAGAGGAAGACTTGAAATCATATCTGGCCTTAGACACTTACTATCTATGTGACCTGGAGTAAATCACTTAAGCTGTTCACTTCAATTTCCTTAACTATAATATAGTGATTATTTGCAGGATTGTTGTGAAGATAAAATGAGATAATATATCTAAAAATACTCAGTATGGTTCCTAGTATTTAGTAGGCAATATATAAATAATCTGTTTTCCTTCCTATTATCTATATTATTGCATAGTATACTACTTACATCCCCCCCCAAATTAATACTATTTCATTTTTTTTTCCAATTACATGGAAAGATAGTTTTCAACATTTAGTTTTATAAGATTTTGAGTTCCATTTTTTTCTCCCTGTTTCTTTACCTTCCCCCTCCAAGATAGCAAACATTCTGATATAGGTTTTACACATAAAATCTTATTAAACATATTTCCACATTAGTTAGGTTGTAATGCCACACACGACCAGCTTTCTAGAGGACTGCTACTGTGAATAGCTTTCAACATTCTGATTACATAGTATAGTGAATACTCTATTTATTCAATAACCAATCAGAGCAAAACATTCACAGAAAATCAAGGTATAGCATTCACAATGTTACTATTTATCACAGAAAATAAAAATACAGCATTCATAATGACATCACTAAAATGGCCACATAGTTTTCACTAAAGTGGTTACAATAGTTTTCAACAAAGTATAATCATTTAGTAACTTAATCATTCAATAATCCTTAAGGTGGCTTGCATCTTTAAGGGTCACAAAATACAATAGTCAAAGTTCTCCACTCATGGGGCACACTAAGTTACAAATCAGTCACTATTCAATCATCAGTCACTACTCAGTCATTAGTCACTACTCAATACTCTTCTTAAGGGGTAGTGGAAAATCACAATCATCTCAGTCAGTACATAATATCCAAATAAAGTCTTCTCTCAGCTTGACTCAAGGCTGGCTTTCAGTTTCCATGGTTCTTCTTACATGGTCCCAGCTCCAACTGTCACCTGGATTGAAAGATAGGCAGCTCCCAGTTCCTTTTCCAGTTCTTCCTCTAGTTCCCATTCCATATTGAATCTCAAAGTGTCCAGTCCACTTCAAGTCCTTCACAGTTCCTGTTTCTGGGAAGACAAAGCTTAACAGGCCCACAATAATATTCATGCACATTGCTGGCACCATCATCAATTCACTATCTGCCTGTGAAATCAACTCAGCCCCACCAACAAGATCTGAGAACTCAACACAGATCATCAACATAGAAATCAACACAGACCCACAAACAAGGTCCATGAGGTCAGCACAAATCATCAATAAAGTCCCAGGACCTCCCAAACCCTCCTCCATAACTTCTGTATGAAAACAAACCAAAAATCCTCTTTCAGAGCTTCCAGTAAGGTTCCAGGGCTTTTGTACAAATTATCATAAACAAACATCAACACAGATGAGCAGATAAACAGATACCACAAGTTTTCTCCTTCTTGACTCTGCCACCACAAGAGTCTTCTCAGTTCCTGCTGTCTCTAGCCCTGGGTCTCTCCTTATATAGTCATTAGCCTTCCCAGGAGTTTGCAAGTTGTGGAGTTCACATGTTCTGTTTCTTAACAGACTGAAAAAAGTTGTTAATTCAATAGCTGAAATAAGGTGTGAACCACTTTTGTGCTTGCCATTACAGTTGTAAAAGAAGAATCAGAAAAAAGGGGGAAAAATTATAATAAAGAAAAAGCCAAAAATGAAGATAGTATGCTTTGATTTACATTCAGACTCCATACTTTTTTCTCAGGGTGTGGATAGGATTTTTCATCATAAATCTTTTGGAATTGTCTTAGGTGATTGTATGTCTGAGAAGAGCTAAGTCTATCAAAGTTGATCATTACACAGTATTACTGTTACTGAGTGCAGTTTTTTCTTGGTTTTGTTCACATCACTCAGAAATCACTTTACCTAAGTCTTTCTAGGTTTTTCTGAAATCAGCCTGATCAGTATTTCTTATAGCACAATGATATTCCATTACCTTCACAAACTACAACTTGTTCCGTCATTCCCCAATTGATGGACATCTCCTCAATTCCCAATTCTTTGTGACCACACAAAAGAACTGATCTATCTATATCTATATTTATATCTCTATATCACTATATCAGTATTGATATCTATATCTGTCTGTCGGTCTGTATGTCTGTCTCTCTACATATATATATATATATACACACATAAACATGTAGAGAGAGATTTACAAATATATACATGTAAATATATACGTATATATCTCTATAGATTTACATGTAGGTCTTTTTTATTTTTTATGACTTCTTTAGAATATAGACATAGAAGTAATATTGCTGGATGAAAGGGTATGCACAGTTTTATGACTTTTTGGGCATAGTTCCAAATTGCTCTCCAGAATGATTTGATCAGTTCACAACTTCACCAACAATGCATCAGAATTCGAATTTTCCCACTTCTTCTCCATCACTTATTATTTATCAGTCAATACCAAATAGTTTTGATGATTGCTGCTTTATAATATACATTTAGATTTGGTACGACTAGCCCACTTTCCTTTCTGTTTTTTTCTTTAATTCCTGATATTCTTGACATTTTGTTCTTTTGGATGAATTTTGTTATCTTTTCTAGATGTATAAAATACATTTTTTTTGGTAGTTTGCTTATTGTGGCACTGAATAAGTAAATTAATTTAGATAAAAATCATTATTTTTATTATATTAGCTTGGCCTGACCATGAACAATTGCTATTTTTCTAGTTGTTTAGATCTGATTTTATTTGTGTGAAGTGTTTTGTAATTGTGTTTATATCATTCCTGGGTTTGTCTTTGAAAGTAGACTCCCAAATTTTTTTTATTGTTTACAGTTGCTTTAAATGGAATTTATTTTTTCTCTCTCTTGCTGGTGGGCTTTGTCAGTATTATATAGAGATGTTGCTGATTTATGTGGGTTTATTTTATATCCTGCAACTTTGCTAAAGTAGTTAATTATTTCAAGTAGTTTGTGAAGAGGTTATCCATAAAGAGGGTTAGGGTTAGGGACCATAAATACCAACATGCTCGAGACCCCAAAATACCAAAATGCCAGGTCCTGCCAAATGAATTTGAATCAAGTCTTCTCTGAGCCAAAGAAAACTAAAGTTCATTGAAAGTTTGCCATGTTGGGTTGACTCTTAAGGAGCCTAGATATCTGTGACACTTGCATTGGACAAGCAGGCCAGAATCACCTGACACAGAGTGAGTCTTTGCTAGGTCATTCTATGGTGCTCTCACACCACATGGTGTGATATGGGGTCTTATATACAGAATGTTGTGGGAGGAATCTAGGCATGGTCTAGAGGAGGAGTTTGGGAGGGGTCTTCTGGAGAAGTCAGATGAGGTCAATGAATTTCTGGAGGCTACCTGGAGACTACAGACAATGGTGGGCTAGGCCAATTCAAGGGTGGATTGATATTTTGATAGGCTCAAGGGTGGTAAGTCTAGTAATAGAGGTTTGGGTCCAGCCACAATGTAAGGCTTATGGCCTCATGCAAATGCCTTTTCAAATGAGATGATTTAATCAGAGTTCCAGGGGGTTTCCCAGAGCATGTACTTCATCAGTTCATTCATTGATTCTCTCATATCATCTGCAAAGAGTGATAGTTTGTTTCCTCATTGCCTAGTCTAAATCCCTTAATTTTATTTTCTCCTCTTACTGCTAAAGCTAACATTTCTAGTAAAATATTGAATAACAGTGATGATAATGGACATTCTATTATCTCACCACTGATCTTATTGGAAAATCTAGCTTATCCCCATGACCTATAATGCTTGCTGATGGTTTTAGATAGACAATATTTATCATTTTAAGGAAAATTACATTTATTCCTTTGCTCTCTAGTGTTTTTAATAGGAATGGGTACTGCATATTATTAAAAAAAACTTTTTCTGTATCAAATGAGATAATCATCATATTTCAGTTACTTTTGTTATTGATATCATTAATCATGGTACTAGTTTTCCAGATATTGAACCAGTCTTTATTCCTGGTACATATCTCACTGGGTCATAGTATATTCCAGTGACAAATTTCTGTAATCTCTTTGCTAACATTTTATTTTAAATATTTGCATCTATGTTCATTAGGGAAATTGTTTCATGATTTTTTTTCTCTGTTTTGCCTCTTCTTGCTTTAGGTATCAGCACCATATTTGTGTCATAAAAGGAATTTTGTAAGACTCCACCTATTTTTCCAATTAGTTTATATATAGTATTGAAATTAATTGTTCTTTAAATGTTTAGTAGAATTCACTTGTAGATTTATCCAGCCCTGGAGAATTTTTCTTAGGGAGTATATTAAAGGCTAATTCAATTTCTTTTTCCAATATGGGGTTACTTATGTATTTTCTTTCCTCTTCTGTTAATCTGGGCAATTTATATTTTTGTAAATATTCATCCATTTGACTTAGATTATCTTATTTATTGGCACACAGTTGGGCATAACCTAATTATTGCTTTAATTTCCTGTTCCTTGGTGGTGAAGTCACCCTTGTCATTTTTGATACTGGTAATTTGTTTTTCTTTTTTTTTTTTAATGAAATTAACCACAGGTTTATTTATTTTATTCATTTTTGCATAAACTATTGCTCAGTTCTTTTTATTAGTTCAGTAGTTTTCTCCTTTAAGTTTTATTAGTCTTCCTTTGATTTTCAGAATTTCTAATTTGATATTTCATGGGGGGATTTTTAATTTGTTCTTTTTCTAGCTTTTTTAGTTGCATGCCCAATTTATTGATTTTCAGCTAAAACATAGTATATTCTACTGCTGCTTTTTACCTTTACTCTGTGTGCATCCCTCTGATTCAAATGTGTTTCTTGTAAACAATATACTATAGGTTTATAGTTTTTAATTCACTCTGGTTTCCATTTCCATGTTATGGGATAGTTAATCCCATTTACATTCACAGTTATGATTGCTATCTGTGTCTTTCTCTCCATCTTATGCCCCCACCCAATTTATGCTTTTCTCTCTCCTTTTTTCACTTTTCCTTTTCATTAGAGTTTTGCTTTTGAACATTTCCCTCAGTCTGTCCTCCCTTCTATCACCCCTTCCCCTTTCTTTTCCCCTTTCTCCTCCTACTTACCAATAGGGTAAGTTAGATTTCTATACCTAACTGATTATATTATTCCATCTTTGAGCCAAATGTGAAGATATTAAGGTTCAAACAATGCTCACCTCCCCTCTTCTTTCCCTCTACTATAATAGGTCTTTTATGCCTTTCCATGTGATACAATTTACCCAATTCTACCTCCCCCTTTCCTCCTCTTCTCTTAATACAATCATTTTTCTTAGTTTTTTAATATCAATTTTTAATATTAATATAATTTTTAATATTAATACATCAAAGTCAGTTTATATCCATACCCTTTGTCTATGTATACCCCTTCTAATTACCTTAATAAAGATAAAATTCTCAAGATTTATGACTATCATCTTGGGACCTCTTTCAGAAGATTATCAGTGGATGTTTTTTTCAATAAGTATTTTACCTTCTGATTCCAGGATATTGGGGCAATTTCCCTTAAAAATTTGTTGATAGATGTGGTCCAGGACATTTTTTTTGATCATGGACTTCAGGTAGTCCAATAATTCTTAAATTATCTCCCCTGGATTTAGTTTTTCCAGGTCAGTTGTTTTTCCAGTGAGGTATTTTAAATTTTCTTCTATTTTTTCATTTTTTCAATTTTGTTTGACAGATTCTTGATGTCTCATAGTCATTTCTTCCACTTGCCATATTCTAAGCATATTTTAATTCAATTCATATTTTAAGGAATTGCTTTCTTCAGTTAACTTTTGTACCTACTTTTCCATTTGACCAATTATACTTTTAAAGGAGTTGTATTATTCATTTGATTTTTAAAAAGTGGTCAATTCTACTTTTAAATGAATTGTTTTCTTCAGTGGATTTTTACCCCCAATTTGGCCAATTCAATTTTTTAAGGAATTGTTTTCTTCATTCATTTTTTTTGCTTTCCTTTCCAACCCGTTGACTCTTTTTTTTTTCTAAATTCTTCCACACAACTCTTATTGTTTCCCATATTTTTCTTATACCTCTCTTACTTGATTTTTAAAATCCTTTTTGAGCTCTTCAAGATGACTTTTTGGCTTTGAGACCATTTCATATTGCCTTTTGAGGCTTCATATATAGGCATTTTGAATTTGTTCTTTTCTGAATTTATGTCTTTATCTTTCCTGTTGCCATAGTAGCTTCCTAGGGTCAGGGTTCTCTTGATTCTTACTCATTTTTCAGTATATTTCATGCTTTTTAAAGTTGAGCTCTGCTCCTGGGAAACAGGGAGCACTATCCAAAGCTTCTTATGATGGATGTTGGGGGATTTGTCAGTGCCTTTCTATGCCAGGGCCTCAGGTGCTTCCTGCTTGCCAGTCATGGAAGGGGTGACCTGGTCTAGTCATACCTTTTGTGCTAGGGTTCTGGTGCTTGCAATTAGTCTTTTTCATTGAGCCTGGAAGCCTTACTGGTTGCTGATCTATGCTGTAGCTAAGAGCCCCTGACTCACTTTCCCCAAACACTGTCTGTGCTGGGCTGTGCTCTCTTTTTATTCAAGTAAGACAGAACTTCCCTAGAATCCTAACAAGTTGTCTGTCTTAAGTTGGAAAATCACTTTTCTCTTTCTTTTTATAGCTTCTGTCACTTCAGAATCCACTTAGAGGCTTGATTTATGTTGTTTCAGAAAGAAACTAAGGAGATTTTAGGCAATTTCCTGATTTCTCTCTTTCGTCTACACTACTTTTTAATATATAAAAGGTTGGTGTGCTTTTGCATTTGATTCTTAGCATACCTCCATTGACATAACATGTAGTATTGAAGAGTGAAAAATTTGGAATACAAAAATGTATAATGGAAAGAAAACTTATTTGAACAAAAAGCACTAGAAAGATGGGCTTTAGCCTCCTTGTTAATAAAATGAAGGAATTGAACTAAATGAGTCTCTGACGTCCCTTCTAATGCTAGATTAGAAGTAGACATAAGATTTCCAGAAGTTAAAGAAAATTAACTTGAAGATAGGATTAGAAGAGATCATATAAAAAATATAGGAGGGTCGGCCAGGTGGCTCAGTGAGTAAGAGCACTGGCTCCAGTGTTGGGATGACCTGGGGATCGAATCCAGGCTCTGACAATTAGCACCACGCCTAGAAATAACTGGCCATGTGACCTTGAGTAAGTTACTTAACCCCAATTGCTCATAAAATATATCTAGGCTTTCCAGAGGGGAATAATGCAATAAAAACTTTGAGTATCAAACTTCATGAAGTTATATGAAAGTAAAGTTAGCAAAGGATTACGTTCAATAATACAGATTCCACAGGATACTAACCTCAAGTGTATGTCCATGTAAAGGGATTCATAGGTTTCCCATGCCAGACTGCTAAGACATAAAAATTATTAAGAACCTTTGACCTCTAGGAAATTATTACCTGGGATGCTAATATGATATCTGGGGACCACCCCTCTTTTTGAGCTATGGGTAAACCTAGACTGAATTTATGAAGTTTTTTCCTAGAGTAAGCTCTATGGACAATAATTATTGGGGGAGATAAAGATCTTTTAGGATTACCCTCAAGACTTTTCATAGTCCATGTGTGCTCAGGTCTGGGGTGTGTGTGATCCTGAACCATGAATTACAATGAAATCAAGTTTACTATATCCAAGCAGACTACTAGTATATCTATGACATAGTGTTGGCCTCAAAGGTGAAAAATATAATGCAAGTTACCATGATTAGATGTAGAAGTGGAAAAGACAGTAGAAATCATATAGGCAAGCTCTTTTTTTTAATTTAAAGCTGAGAAGTTTAGTGATGAGTTCAAATTCACACACCTAGTATGCAGAAAGTTTGAGATTTAACCCAGGTCCTTTTGCTCCAAAGGCCATATGTTTTCTACTACCCCATCCCCATTGTTTCCCAGAAAATTCTGGGCTGTTGAAAAGGTAATCTCAGATTAATTTGTTTTTTACCTAGTAAGTGATTGCTGTCTCATAAATATTTTCAGTGTATGTGAATATGTTCTACTAAAATGAGCCCTTGCCATGAGGCAGACATAACTTGTGAGAAAAGGCAGTGAGAATATTCTGAGACTCTCTCCTACCTTTATACATCATTGCAGAAAACTCTAAATGGCAGTCTAATTGGTCCAGTCATTGCTGATAGTCTAAGCATTTCTCTTTTAGAAACATTGTCCTAGTTTTCCTTAGCAAAGAATAGCAAAGCCATTGTTATTTAGGGTGCCAGATGTTAATTGGTTATGAAAAATACTCAGCAACTCATCTACCACTCTACTGTTTCCTAGTATGACAGACAATGGCCCTGTTTTTGTTGCTATAGTCAATGAGAGACTGAACCTCCTCAAGTATTTTCTAGGTAGCAACCAAAGCTGATATCTCATCATTAGTCTTCTTCTTAATGATGCAAAAACATTCCCTGAGACATTTAATTTTCAGCCTTAGAGGCTTTCTTGATAAAAACCTCAAAAACATAGTTAGAAAGTCTTGCTTTAAAAATAGGAAATGGAATCCCTGCTTGAATAAAATGTGTGAACTGTCACTAGAAGAGAAAGAAAAATAATGACTGATGCCATGAGCTGACAATACATTTTAGGCGCTACTCCCTGCAGTGAGGATGGCTTATATTTCATTAGGGGAGGAAGGGTATGGTTGGTGTAAAATGTACAGAACAGACCAAATGATACCAAGGATCTCAGCTCCTTGAGAAGCATTTGGCTTGGGTGTTACTGAGAGTGAAACATTTTCCTTACAATGCATGCCCTTCTGATAATGTTGAAGCATAGGGAAACCAGATAGCTTAATGGTTCTGTAATGAATTATCAGTACATTAGTGTGAATAGATTAGGAAGCACAGAAACAAAAAAAAAGCCTTTTGTATGGAATTTAAGATTTCCAAAATTATATCACACTTGGATAACTCTGAAGATAGCTATTCTTGGAGAGAATGGTGGCAAGGACTTGGTTCTGTCTATGGAATGACTGTCCATATTTCAACCTTCATATACTTTCTGTTATCCTTTTTGTTATTTGATTCTTCCAGGCACTGAAGGAGTTAGAGAGGAAAAAACACCCTCTAAATTGGTAACTCTGGCTCCATTCTACCTGTGATTATTTGCTTAGATTCATCTTTGGGAGATTTCATTGAAGCAGTGGTAGATAAGAAACAAATAATGTGCTCAGATGGAACTCATAAGATTGGTAGTTAATAATTCCCTAACTATATGGGGATTGAAAGGTTCTAAGAAGTGCTTGATTCTGCAGAGCAGAAGGTACACGTGTTTAGTCTTTATGGGTTTGTTTGTTTTTCTCCTCCCAGTACATGCAGATTCCCATAATAATTATAGGGAAACAATTACATTATAATCAAAGAGCAATAAAATTAAAACTCCTTAAATTCAGGGAATGTCATAATACAATATAATTCACTTTAGTTAACCCTTGTTAAGAACTTACTCTATGCAAAGCAACCATGCTAAGTGCTAGGAATACAATTTAGATATAATAAAGGACCTTTTCTCAAGAAAAGTGTAAGAGACAGAAAAAATACTCAAAGTATAACAAAAGGGAAAATAAAAGAAGTGTAGAAAAGACAAGGAGTGGAATTAGAAAATTATCAAGAGAGAAATCATTTTTCCATGGTAGGTGAGAGTTCAACAAGCACAGACTATTTCAGGCATGGGGAGAGTATGAGAGAAAATTCATGTATTGCAGATGGTGTCAGCAAAGACATGAAGAGAGGATAGTATACTATTGAGTATGGTATCCAGTTTACATTCCAGTTTCAATTTAGTTCAATTCAATTTGTGTCATCAAGTTAATTCAATGTAAATTAATTATTAGGGTCACTGATGGGCCTTGAGTAACTGTGTCAAAGATCTTCTTCACAGTCAAGGATCCCAATACTAAATAAATGAGGCATCTTTCTAGACCTTAGGGTATCCTTTGGGAAGTCCCTTAGTGTTTGGAAGTTCACTTCAGAAATAAGAAGCTCCTATGACTCATTAAATTTCAGAAGTAGGGGAGTTCCCATAATTGGTTGAAAACAATGTCCATCAATTACAATTTCTTTTTCATCAGGTCTTTCATAGGTCATCAGCCACAGGCTGTCTCAGCACTGGTCTGGTTTGCAATATTTTGGTGTTCAAGAACAGACTGGGGCCCTTAGGAAGTTGTAGTTTCTCAGCAAATTTCACTTAAGAATGGAAGTAGGGATTCTTAGGAGTGAAAGGTTATTCTTCAGGCTTATGAACCTTATTTCAAGCAGAGTACATTTAGAATAGGGGGGTGGTGGTGGTAATAATAAATTCTTTTAACTGGCCAAATATTGTATAACTCTATCTGATAAATCTAATACAATTAATATAGTCATCAATATATGGTGTATTGATCAATCATAACTCTAATCATTACAGAATTAACCAAAATAACTAATCCAAATTTAATTCTATTTTCCTCAACTTATCAATATAATCACTGATATTCATTAAATCATGATGTTCTGCATAAATACCACTGAGTATGTAGTATCAAAATTATTCTCACACATTTTTCTTCTATAACTCAATGTTTAATTACCTCTGTCATTTTCAAGTTGTGTAGTTTATTCTTTCATCCCATGCATAGGAGTTTATGGTGATGAATGTTAAATATCATCTTATTAGAGCTGGCCTGCCGTTTTAGAATCTTGAAATCATTTGGAATTATGTTAATGACATTTGTTGCTTTAATTATTAATTAGTAAAGGTTAACCATATTGGATGGCATCAGTACTTTTAAGAAACTAGAAAAGGATATCATCTATTTCAGAATAAAGGGGAAGGAGGGAAGCTGAGTGAAGAGAGAGAAAAAGTTTTCTCACAATATATATAGGCAAATCAATTGAGACAATCATAATTGAATGAAAGAATGGTTGTGCAGTAACAAATTATAACAACATTAAATACATCTTTCATGTTTAGATAGCTTATAATTTTAGTCATCAAAATCAGTATTATCTTTTGATTTTCTTCAGTGATGCTTTATTTCAGCATAAGGCAGATGATAGGAGTTTGATGTATATTCTTAGTGTGGGAATTAAAGGCAAAGGACGTAAGACATTTGAGTATAGAGTAGAGGTGTTATTGAAGTGGTTTGGATTGATAATTGATTTTGGAAATTACAAAACTATGGATAGAGGTAGTTACACGTGGTTCTTTGGGCCCTCTCCAGGAAAGATCACTATTGGCAGTGGGGAGCAGAACAGCAATCACACTTCAATTAAACCCAGAGGGTGTCAGGGCAAAAAACCCATAAAGGCAGAGACAAGTGGCAAAAAGTATGACAGAAGCAGACAGCACGAGAACAGGGGATGGGGTGTGAAGCAAGGCAGGCAGTATGGGGAAAAAGACAGGAAAGGGAAAGGCAGAGAGTATCACTTGCATCATGAAATAGAGTTTGGATTCAAGTTGTCATTAGATATTATGGACTCAATGAATGGAGAGGGAAGAAAAATCTGGGGGGTGGTGAAAAAGTTTGAGGCCTCATTTTTAAGATTTTTTTCCTCAGGAAGACCAACTCCCATTGGTGCCACCTTGGGATTAGGTCCTTAACATATCCGAATCATGACAAAGTTATAGGTAAAATTTCAAAGTCACCATCCCAATATTATTAGCACTTTTTTTTTATGTTCTACTGGTCTGGAACTGTGAAAGTCTGGAATTTATCTGGATTTTACATATAATAGGACCAGACCCCTGATAGTAGTACCTAGGTGGTTTCCCCAGATTTGGCACATATTATCAGGATTTGATTTCTAATTACTATATAATATAATTTGTAAATTATACTCCTTTTGTTCTTTGGGATGGTTTATTTGTGACTTCTAATTTTCTCTTTGCAATCTATTTCTTGTTATTATCTTTATATTGCTGACTAATAAACTTTCTATACTGATTAGAAGGAAAAGGAGTGATTGGGGGACCAGAACCAGATACAAATTTTTAAAATAAAATTTTATGTTTATTTTTAATTTATATCATTCATTTCCACAAGATTTTGAGTTACAAATTTTCTCCCCATTTTCCCCTTCCCACCACCCTAAAACAGTGATCCTACTGTATATCCCTTACCCCAATCTGTTCTCTCCTATATCCTCCCCCATACACCCTCTGACTTTCCTGTAGGGCAAGATGGATCTCTATACCTCAGTGTCTGTATATCTTATTTCCCAGTTGCATGTAAAAAGAAAATATATTTTAAAAAATATTTGATTTTAAAACTTTGAATTCCAGATTCTTTCCCTTCCTCCCCCATCACCCACCCTTACTGGGAAGTTAGGCAGTTCAGTATAGGTTGTACATGTGTAGTTACACAAAACATTTCCATAGTGGATATATTGTGAAAGACTGACTATATTTCCCTTTGTCTTATCCTGACCCACACTTGTTCTATTCTCTGCTTTGTCCCTGTCCCTTTTCAAGAGTGTGTACTTCCTACTTCCCTCTCCCCCCAACCTGCCCTCCCTTCCATCATCCCCACTCTCATTCCCTTCCCCCTACTCTCCTGCAGGGCAAGATACCCTATTTAGTTTGTATGTCCTTCCCTCCCTAAGCCAAGTAAGGTTGAGTCATTCCCTTTTGCCTTCCTGTTCTTCCCCTCCATTGTAACAGTTTTCCCTTGCCTCTTTTATGTGAGATAATTTACCCCATTCTGTCTCTCCCCATCTCCTCTCATTATATTCCTCTCTAACCTCTCAATTTCACCTTTTAAGTATCATCCCTTCCCATTCAATTTGTCCTGTGCCATGTCTATATATATATATATATATGTACACATATATACACGCACTCACATATGTATTCAAATGCCCATATAGACATAATAGACACACACACACAAACACACACAAACACACACATTTTATATTCCCTTGAACTGTTCTCATACTGAGAAAAGTTTCATAAGTTATAATTATTGTTTTTCCATGTAGGGATGTAAGTAGTTCAATTTTTATAATTTCCTTATGATTTCTTTTGTCTGTTTACCTTCTCATGCTTCTCTTGATTTTTGTATCTGAATGTCAAATTTTCTATTCAACTCTGGTTATTTCATCAAGAATTGTTGAAAGTTCTCTATTTCATTGAATGAGCATATTGTCCCCTGAAATATGATACACAGTTTTGCTGTGTAGGTAATTCTTGGTTTTAATCCCTGGACCTTTGATCCCCAGAATATCACATTCCAAGCCCTTCATTCCATCAATGTAGAAGAAGCCAGAACCTTTGTTATGCTTATTGTGTTTCCAAAATATCCCAATTGTTTCTTCTTGGCTGATTGTAATATTTTTTCCTTCATCTTGGAATTTTGGAACCTGGCTATACTATTCATAGGCATTTTCTTTTTGTGATCTTTTATAAGAGGTGATCAGTGGATTGTTTCAACCTCTATATTGCCCTCTGGTTCTAAAACATCAGGGCAATTCTCCTTGATAATTTCTTGAAGGATGATTTCTATGTTCTTTTTTTTGATCATGACTTTCAGGTAGTCCAATAGTTTTAAAATTATCTCTCCTGGATCTATTGTCCTGGTCAGTGGCTTTTCCAATGAGCTATTTCACATTGCCTTCTATTTTTTCATTTGTTTGGATCTGTTAGATAGTATCTTGATTTCTCATAAAGTCACTAGCTTCCATTTGCTCCAATTCAATTCTGAAGGAATAATTCTTTTCAGTGAGCTTATGAGATTCTTTTTCCATCTGGCAAATTTGGCTTTTTAAGGCATTCTTCTCCTCATTGCCTTTTTGAGCCTCTTTTTCCATTTGAATTAGTCTATTTTTAAGTTGTTATTTTCCTCAGTCAAGCTGTTGACTCTCATTTCATGTTTTTCTTGCATTGTTCTTATTTTTCTTCCCAATTTTTCCTCCACTTCTCCTATTTGGTGTTCAAAATTCTTTTTAAGCCCCTCTATGTCCTGTAAACAGTTCATGTTTTTTTTTTTGGTAGCTTTCGGTGCAGGAGTTCTGACTTCATTGTCTTTTATCTGTTCCATGCTTTAATATTTTTTGTCCCCAAAAAAGGAATCCAAAACTGTATTGCTGTGCTTGCTTTGCTTCCTTTGCTTGCTCATGTTGCCACTCAATTATTTGACTTTTGAGCTTTTTGCCACAGTGGAACTCTGCTTCCAGAGAGGAGAGCTTTGTCCCAAATTGCTGAGGTTTTCTCAGCTGCTGGAGCTATTAGTTGGGTGATCCTCCCAGAATCCTCCACTGGCTCTGGAATACTGGTCAGACACCTCAGGACCTCCATCATAGACAGCAATCCAGATCCAGCAGGTTAAATCAAGAGAGATTACCCCTCACCTGAGACTGGTTACTTGGCCCCCCTCCAATCTATATGCCAGGAGCTCTGAAGCAGCCATGCAGCAGTGGCTACTGTGCCTCAGCCAATTCTCCCTCTGGGGGCACAGACTCCTGGACCCCCCTTTCCCAAAAAGTCCACACTGAACTCTCACTTTTTCTTTGATATTTATGTTTTGACAATTCAGGAAACTGCCACGACTGCTGGTGATCTACTCTCTACAATTTTAACACATTATGATCATCAGGTAATGATTGGATAAGGAGAAATGTAAAGTGGACCAGCACTGAAAGGAGGAATTGAGGGACTAAAGGTCACAAAGAGTATGAACAGCAATAATAAATACAGCATACTAAGAAAAGTAAAAAGATAGGATATTGGTATAGTAGAAAGGACATTAGATTTGTAGTCCATAAGAACTAGTTTTGAAGTATGGTATTGTGGAGAAGGCACTACACACCTGATTCAAATCGTACCTCAGACACTTCTAGTTATGTTTTAGTATATTCTCGTATATTTCTAGTCTTGATAAATCACTTAATCTCTTTGTACCTTGGTTTCCTCATCTGAAAAATCACAGGTTCAACTCAATTAACTTCAAGGTCCCTTTCCAGAGCTAAATATAAAATGTGAATACTTTTTTCTGTCTTTTACTATCTGTGTGATAATGGCATTTCACTTCACCTTCTGGTCCCCAATTATCTCATTTACTAGACTGTGAAATAAACAAACATTTAATAAGCATCTACTCTGTACCAGGCACAGTGCTCAGCACTGGGGATACACAGAAAGGTAAATGACAATCCCTATTCTCAAATAGCTCACAGTCTTAAAGTAGGGATAATATATGCAAAAATCTATGTACAAACTAGTTGTCTACAGGATAAATTGGCAATAATCATGAGAGGGATGAAACTAAAATGAAGAGGGATTGGGAAACACTTCTTGTAGCAGGAGAGATTTAAACTAGGATTTTAGGAATACAAATTTTGAGGAATAGGAGGAGTTAAAGGAGAGTATTTCAGGCATGGGGGGGGCAACTACTGAAAATAAGGACACTGAATACATAGAAAACTACATTATTTCTTTCAGATTTAACAGTTTGTGATATTGTGGAATTGAGAGAGACCTCACAACATCATCTCCTCCCACACCTTGTCTTTAGGGAGGTTACTGAGAGTGAGAAAGATAAAGCTACTTACTGAAGATCAAACAGCTAGTTAGTGTAGAAGGAAAGCAAGTCTTTATTTCCTCAAACTCTATGTCATCTGTTATAGAAGGAGACTCACTGAGAGTGCTGACCATGAAAAACCTTATGGAAGAAAGTTTCTGTGAAATTTTCCCCCAGAAGAGATGGAAGTTGGTAATCATCAGAAAAAAAAAAACTACTGCACCTGTTTTAAGTTGCTAAAAAAAGCAGGGAAAAGTGTGATCTTAAAATTAACCAGACTCTAAACCATTAAAAATAGGGAAAAAATCAATATCTTGAGCTGCACCTGGCAAGAAATCAGAAACTAAACTAAAAAACAATGTAGTTCAATATTTATCATGAAGACTGAACTTACTGACCATACCAGTTATTTAATTTATTTATAATCTCAGTGCCCAAGCCCTTTCCAGATCAAAAGGGAAATTTTGGTTACTGTTAACTCTAGGATATCAAAAACTCAATCATTTTTAATAAAAATAGTACAGAACCACTTTGAGCAATGAATAATAAATCATATCTATATGGGGGTCATAGATTATGAAACACATTACACATATGAACTAATTCCAAACTCAAAACTCTATGTATTTTGCAAAATTAGCATAATCTCTAATTAATAGATGGAGATTTTTGAGATGCTAAGAAGCTAAATGGCTTGCACAAGTTCACACAGATGATAAACATAACTCTTGTAGTTGAAACTAGACCTTCTGACTTAGGGCCAGTGCTCTTTCAAATATATTGCCCTGCTCTGAAAAGGACTACCTGAATTCATATGTTGAGATAGTTAAAATTTATCTAGAATGACCCAAGTATTTCTTTGTTACTTTTATTATAAGGTATATGGGTCTTCTATATACAATTTTGTGTGTCTAGTGATTGCCACTGCCCCAGGGTCTGTCCTGTCCCATTTATACCTCACAACAACCTGTGTCCTCACAACATAAATTTAGAGCTAGAAGGGAATTTAGTGGATAGTCCAACCTTGCCTTTTTTATAGATGAGGAAACTGAGACTGCTAGGGGTTAAATGACCCAACCTCTCATAGACATGAGTAGAAGATCCAGGTCTTGAAGCCAGGATCTCTGACTCAGAATTCTTTGCTGTTTTCCTTGAAATGAAGTACCATGTAGCCCTCTATGTTCTGGTTCCTCCATATGATCTCACTCATACTGGTATCCTAACATTCCACTGAGACAGATCACCAAATTTATCTGTACCATTTTGCTCCTTGTTCTAAGTCCAAGATATTATGTTACCATTCTCACCTCCTTCTTTATTTGAAATTCATCGATCTGTAAGTCATTAAGGATCTTTGTATCTTTACATGTAATATTTAATTTAAAATTATATAATTTTTATATCTATTATATTTGTTGTTTTTAAAAACTTTACAATGTATTATTAAATTTTTACTCTATAACACTGTGAGTTAAGTAAGGGGGAGAGTCAGGGAGAACAGAAGGGACTAGGCATTTATATAGTGCCCACTATGTACCAAAGCCCCAATTATTCACTTTATGAATATTATCTCATTTGACTAAGGATCATGAGACCATAGCTTTAGAGACAGAAGGGACCTTAAAAACACTGAATCCAACTTGCCCTTTTTACAGTTAAAGAAACTGAATCCCAGTGAGGTTAAGTGACATCCTCAGGGTCACATAGGAAGAAAGCATGTGAAAGGGCGTCTTACCCAGGTCTTTACTGAATTGTAATCCAGCATCATATCCACTATACCATGGTGAACCTCTGGAACCACCTTCAGAACTCAAAAGTAAGCTTTAGATTTATTTTGCCCAGATACAGGTCTTCAAATTCATCTCTAATGGATCTTTTTCTTCCAATCTTATTTTTCAATCTATTTTGTGTATTCTCTTCCAATAATACAATTGAGGTTCTTGGAGGGCAAGAAAATCTTGGATGCATGAATTTCTGCCTTGAGATTGCTTTGCAAAAGATGGCATAGAGAAAACCAGCTCTCTTTTTTCTTCTCTCTCTCTCTCTCTCTCTCTCTCTCTCTCTCTCTCTCTCTCTCTCTGTATATATACATACATTCTGTTTTTCTGACTGCCTAAATGGCTATCATTTTTTCTGTCAGTTGGAAAGCAAGTGTTACGATTAATTCAACTCGAATGAACATTAAAAGAACACCTACATATTGTCATTAGCATGTGGTGGTAATTATATATATATATATATATACACACACATACATGCATGCACACACATATATAATCCCTTTATCTACTGTCTTTTTTTGATTATTTAAATATCTATCATCTTTTTTCCTTCTGTCTATAGATTTACAATTTAGCAATTGCCAAGCAACTGTCATGATTAATTCAAAAAGAACATTTACATATTGTCATTAACATGGGGTGGTAATACACACATACATATGTATATATGCATATGTACATACATACATATGCAATATTTAAAGTTATATGTAAATATCTGTCTTGCTCCCTGTATATCTGTCTGATCATTTGTCTTTCTACATGTATGTCTCTCTTTTTTTCCTGTAATCCATTTGTCTTATCTATCTATCTATCTATCTATCTATCTATCTATCTATCTATCTATCTATCTATCTATCTATCTATCT
>NW_027187460.1:49367662-49407029 GCF_028583685.1 Petaurus breviceps papuanus | reverse complement strand
TCTATCTATCTATCTATCTATCTATCTATCTATCTATCTATCTATCTGTCTGTCTGTCTATATGTCTATCTACATATTCTAACTTGTATTTTTCTCTCTATATCTCAATAATCTATCATTTGTACATACCCTTTGATCAATGTCACTACTAGATCTGTATTCCAAAGAGATCATTAAAAAAAATGTACAAAAATATTTATAGCAGCTCTTTTTGTGGTTTCAAAGAACTGGAAATTGAGGAGATGCCTTTCAATTGGGGAATATCTGAACAAGTTGTCATATATGAATGTAATGGAATACTCTTGTGCTATAAGAAATAATGAGCAGATAGACTTCAGAAAACCCAGAAAATACTTATATGAAGTGATGCTGAGTGAAGTGAGCAGAAGTATGAGAACATTTTACATAGCAACAGCAAAATTGTGCAATGCATAACTGTGATAGACATAGCTCTTCTCTGCAATACAGTGATTCCAAAAGACTCATGATGGACAATGCTGATATCATTCAGAGAAAGAACTATGGCATCTAAAGGCATACTATTTTCCCTTTTTTTCTTGTTTTTTTTTTTCCTTTTGTTCTAATTCTTCTTTCACAACATAACTAATATGGAAAGATGTTTAACATAACTGTACATGTGCAACCTATATCAGATCACTTGCTGCCTTGGGGAAGGAGGTGGGGTAAGAGAAGGAGGGAAACGATTTTCAAATTGAAAATTTTATAAAAGTAAATGTCAAAAAGTAATTTTACACAGAATTGGGGAAAAAATAAAATACTATTAAGGACAAAAAAGTAGGATTTGCCAAATGGAAAAAGAGGCACAAAAACTCACTGAAGAAAACAATTCTTTAAGAATTAGAATTGGCCAAATAGAAGATAATGATAAGAAATAAAATTGAACTAAATGTGAAATATTGAAAAAAAATATCTGGAAAATTGATTGGGGAGAGATAATTTAAGAATTAGTGAACTACCTGAAAGCCACAATAAAAAAGAATGTAAGCATCACCTTACAAGAATTTATCATGGAAAACTGCCCTCACATCCTAGAACCAGATAACACAATAGAAACTTAAAGAATCCACTCATATACAAATCGATGTATTATTTTTCACTTTATTCTTTGTGTGTGTATATGTGTGTGTGTATTTTTTTTCACCGCATACCTAATATGGAAATAATGTTTTGCATGATTGCACTTATATAACCTGGACCAAGTTGCTTACCATATCAGGGAGAGGAGAAGGAGAGATAGAAGGAGGGAGAGAAAGTGTTGAGGGAGAAAATTAAAACCTCAAAATAAAAAAAAAACAATGTTCAAATATTTTAGAAGCAATTTAGTAAAACAAAGTATTATTTAAAAGTGAAGGGCTTATTATAAATTTCAGAAATTAACTACTGATTCTAGTGTTATTTCTACCATCAACTTTAAACTGAAACCTCATCTGAGTTTAAATTTTTTCAATGATCCCACCTAGGCTTTGGATTAAGTGTTCTGAACCTGAGAGCATACATGTTCATTTAGATAAGACTTAAAGAACTTTTTGTTCAATAAAAGCTACCAGTTGTGTAATCATGGTCAAGTCATTTGAGTTATTCTGAACTTGTTTCTTCATCTTTGAAATGGGTATAAGAATGCATGGAACCCATCATTCACAGAATTGGCCTTGAATCAAATGAGATAATATATGTAAAGCTCTTTACAAATATTCAAAGGTTATATAAATGTCAGCTAGTATTATCATCATTATAATTAAAATACACCAAACCTGTAATGTATATATGTTCTTGATTACAATGATCCATTGAAGAAATCGCATCATAATGAAGTGTGCTACTTAAAAATGAAGTCTTTTTAATTCCTGGAGTAGTTCTAGACAAAGACAAAACAATTAACAAAAAAGTGATGCCAAATCCAACAAGTTTTTTGTTATGAAATTCAACCAAGAAAACTTTCCTTAATAATGGTAATTATGATTATTATTACAATAGGGATGATTATGATAATAATAATAATAAATATCTTATATTACTCTAGGAGTAGTTAGATGGCATAGTGGGTAAATTCAGAAACACCTGAATTAAAATCTGGCCTCAGACATTTACTAGCTGTGTGACTCTGGGGAAGTCAATCTTTAGTGACTGCAGGAGAAGGAGGAGATTAAGAAATAGAGGTCAAATATTAAGGGTCATTTTTGAGCAATAGGATAGAGGACACCTCAAAAGGGAAAGATAAAAGAAAATCAAGGGCATAGGAGAGATAGGATTGGCTTGTGGGGAGTGTAAACAGGGAAGAAAACTGCACCTAGAGCAGACTCAGGTCTTGATTTACAAGAAATCTGAGTGGAGTCATAGGCTTTCACATTGTTATCAACCAAAAATACTGGAATTGACTTATTATACTCTGAGCAAATTGGAAAGGGGTGGTGGTACCTGGGTTGTGGAATAATAGATAAAAACATGCCCTTTCACTATCAACTGTTCACTGGACACATTCATCTGGATGTCTCATAAACATTTTCATTCCAACATGTCCAAAATAGAACTTATAATCTTTTCCCATAAAATTTTCTCTTTACATAATTCCCTTTCTCCTTTTTGTGTCAGTGGTCTTCCAGTCAGTCACCCCAGTTCATGGAAGAATCATGCTCAATGCTTCACTCTCCTTCCATTTTCCTATCTGATCAATTGCTAGGTCCCATCAATTTTCTCTCCTTCTAATTCTTCAAATTTATCCTATTCTTTCCACTGACTCAACCAAAAGAGCATTCTAGTTCTATACCACTTCTTGTCTGGACCTTTGTAATAAATTTCTTTTTGATCTCCCTTTTTTTCTAATCTCTCACCTTTGATCTACCCTTCACATTGCTGAATTGATATTCTGAAAGCACAGATATGACCATGTCATCTTCCACTCAATAAATTTCAGTGGTTCCCAATTTCCTCTAGCATAAAATGTATATTCTTTTGTTTTATTTCTTTTGGACTGAAAGTCCTTCACAATTGGGGTATAGTCTATTTTTTCCAGACTTAATTCACATTATTCTTCCTCATGTATTCTGGATACCAACCATATTGGCCTACTTGTTCTTCGATGTATGTCACATTCCATCTCATGCCTGCATAGGCTATTCCCCAGGCCTGTAATGCTGTCTTTCCTTTTTTCTATAAGGTTTATTTTTTTGCCTTTGTATTTCCTGAGCTGGGCAAAATAGTAGTTATTTGATAAATGCTTACTAAATTGAACTGTAACTTTTGAATGCATGTTTTCAGTAAGAGACTTTACTAAGAATGTGTCATTTTCATTAATGTATAATATTAATGAAGGAAATAATATATTTGAAACCTGTTTCATCATGAATCTCCTGACTCTGTGGAAGAAAAGATAGCAAAACATTTGGTTAAATGTCCAGGTCTTTTATGTACTGATACATATCTGCTTGGATGACTTTTCCTACCAAACTGCCAAATGCTTTGTTGGCATTCTATAGATACAATCAGAACCCACTAGGCAGAAAATTGAATATCATCTCTAACAACTAGAAGTGTGAGTTAGAAAACAAATGGGAAGGGGAGGGTTAGGAGTATTCATTTATTTCACAAATTTATTCTTTGCAAGAAATTTATCATGATATTCCCTTAAATCAGAGATTCTTAACCTTTTTCATGTGCCTTGAATGTCTAAGAAACCTAAGGATTCCTCAGAATAATGTATTTAAATTGACAAAGCTAATACCTAAAGGTTTTAAATGAAAATACCCACATAAAATTATGAAGAAAACTAGTTAAATTGAAATATAGTAATGACAATAATAATAATCAAGAACAACAAAAATAAAAGTTCATTGATCCCTGCTTCAAATGGTGAACTTCCCCACTGAATTCAAAACAAGATTCTATTTCTAATGATACAATTCACTCATAACTTTTCAAGGAAAATGAGATATATCTACACAAATCAACCATCAATGTTACCTAACACTAGATAGTTGCTACTTATGTATGGTATTTAGCACCTGAAAACTACAATATAGAGATTCAGTGAACATCATCAAGAACAGAAAACTAATTAATACATACAATTTGTCTGATCTCAGAATGTTCACCAGAAGGATGGTTGTTAGAATGAATACCATCATAATATACTTAAATTGACCTTTAAAAATTGAAGGCCATTTTAAGCCACTAAAACTTGGGGATATACCCTGAAGTCTTGAGAATATATAATACTCAGCAGCAAATACAAACTTGAAACCTTAGAGTGTCCTGTCAAGGACAAGTATAGTTAATGCAAACTAAGCCATTTAATTGTGTTACTTCCGAAAAATCATTTAATCTTTCTCAGTCAAAATATTTTCATCAGTTAAATATGTAGTTGGCATAAATGATTTGTCAGTTATCTTCCACCTCTTAGAAGATATGACTATATCACTGTTTAATAGCCCTTAGTCATGGTTTCATAAATGAATCAAGATCACATTATAAGTACAAAGCCTTGCTAAGACTTGTCAATGCATTGGAAGACTGTGGTACAATTGAAAATGTATTTGCTTAGACCTACAGTTGCTAGTTTTTAAATTCTGACTCTCACTTCAGCTACCTTTATAATTTGGGCCAAGGGACAAGCTTTAGAAACCTCAGTTTTCTTCAGGGTCCCTTTAGTTCTAAATTAATAATACTTTGCACCTGGGTTCAAATTCTGACTCTATTATTTATTATCTGTGTGATTAGTCCCTTAATCCTTCTGGGATATAGTTTCATCAGCCAATTAAACATTTAAAATAAAAGAATCATATTAAGGATCCACTATGTGCTAGGGCCAAAGGTGGGGAAGCTGTGGCCTCAAGGCCACCTTTGGTCTTTTAGTTCCTCAGGTGTAGCCCTTTGACTGAATACAAACTTCACAGAACAATTCCTTCCATTAAGGGGATTTGTTCTGTGAAGTTTGGATTCGGTCAAAGGGCCTCAATTGAGGACCTAGACTCCCGGCCACAGGTCCCCACCCCTACAGCTAGACATTTTGCTAGGCAATGACAACATCCCTTCATTTTTCACTGCGTTATACTACTCTGGGATTTCTCTGATTTTTCCTCCATGCCCAACATTTGGTAGCTTCCCACTCCCCCCCACTACTTCGACACTTTTCAGCTTCCTTTTCTATATTGTCTTCCCATATTGTATCATAAGCTCTTTGGTGGCAGAAACTATTTATCTTTTTTTAATGTTTGTATCCCCAGCCCTTGTATGAGGCAGACATTGTCTCCATTTTAGAGATTAGGAAACTGAGACTCTGAGAGGTAAGGTGACTTTCCTAGGGCAACAGAGAAAGTAATTGCAGGAAATGTTAGAGTCCTGATTATAATAAGTATAGTCTGCTCAGGAGGTGAGATATTCTGTTATTTGTTCAACTTGGCAAAATACAGCTATTTTGCAAATTCTCAACTTTCTTTAGCTCTTCTAGGAGAGGAAATAATGCCTTTATATTATCTTTGTATGCTTCTTCTGAATAGAATAGCTCTATAAATGAAACCTATCTTGTTTTAGTTTTATAAAACATTAGAATTGATAGTCCGTTTGCTGAAATGTTATTACTATTATTATAATATTATTATCTTTAGAATTGTATTCCAAGCCTTCATGTGGCATATCAATTTATAAATATTCTAAGATGCATTGTTACAGTGCTGGATTTATGCATTTGAGTGGGTAACATCATGTTTAATAATGTAATCTATAAACTACCCTGTCAATAGCCATGCCCTGTATGTGTGTACATGAACACATATATACACATATCTATGTATGTATATATGTGAAGCATATGTTCACAAATGCATGTATTTATGTTTATATATGTGTATATATGCTATATATACACATATATGTATACACACAAGTATTTTTTTTTTGCTGTTGTTCAGTTGTTTCAATCATGTCTCCTTTTTGTGACATCATCTGGCACTTTTTTTTTCAGCAAATAGAGTGGTTTTCCATTTCCTTCTCCAGCTCATTTTATGGATTATAAAACTGAGGCAAACAGGGTTAACTGACTTGCTCAGGGTCACACAGCAAGTGTCAGAGATTGGAAGCAGGTCTTCCTATTTTCAGACCTGGTCCTCTATCCATTGTACCTGTTAGCTGCTCATACACACACACACATGTGCATATGTACCCATATATGAATGAATATATATACACATATACAATATATACAGAGACATGGATATGCACATATCCATATAATACATGTCTATTTATATCTAGATCTAAATGTGTGTATATGTATGTATGTATGTGTTTGTGTGTATATATATGAATGAACTAAAGCAAATGTGTAGTTTCCTGGATTGACAAGTCAAATCATTCACCCAAGTACCTGGGATCATGTTTTTTCCTCTACTTAAACATTTATGTGAACTGAGCATCATGTTGAGAATATGTCAGTATGCAAGGTAATACTTTTTAACATCTGTCACATAAAAATAATCTATCCCTATCAAAAGTCATTATAATATCCACCTTTGATCCATTCCTTTCTCTTTTATTTTTTTGGAGGGGGGAATGCAAGGCAATTGGGGTTAAGTGACTAGCCCAAGATCACACAGCTAGCTAAATTTCAAATGTCTGAGATTGGATGTCAACCCAGATGCTCCTGACTCCAGGGCTAGTGCTCTACCATGACTTTCTTTTATAATATGCCAGGACAAGTTTACCAGTGCAGCAACAATTTCACTAAATTGCACCCAAGTCTGTTTGTTTGGTAAAATTATCCTTTTGTGGCAAGTCAGAAAATTAAGATTTCTACTACAAATGATCGCAAGTATAATATAATGTAGGGAAATCTATTTGAACAAATGTGCACATAATGTATGGGCACCAAAGGAACAAGAGAACATTCACCTGAAAGATTCTCTTACCTGTAGTATATACTGTGATTAGTTAATGTTAGTACATTGAGATATGCTATGCCTTAAATATTTACAAGTTTGTGGTAATTCTGGTAATCATCTTCTGTAAAAAGAGCCTGACTGATCCTAGGATGACCTATGTCTACTCATTCACCAAGTTCACACTCAAACCCTTTCTAGTCTGGTAGAACATACTGGAATCCATGTTTCATTTTGCAAATTCAGGAGTTATCTCCACATTATGATAAAACTTCAGGATAGTACTTAATTTCACAATTCAATTCAGCACAAGTGTGGTAAGTGCCTACTCTTATACGTACTGGGGTTACAAAGACAAAACAGGAAAACAAACCATCCTCGGAAATATTTTGCATTCCACTGTGTGAAAAACAACATGTATACAAAAACGTACATATCACATACATACAAAATAAACATACAAAGTGATTTTGGAATCGGACAGAACATAAAACTTAGAAGAGGGGAATAAATCAAAAAAGGACTTGTGTAAAAGGCAGTAATTGAACTGAGCCTTGAACAGAACTAGAGATTTTAAAGAGGTGGGGGATAGAGTGGGAGAGCATTCCAGGCACAGATAGTCTGTGCATAAGGTTATAACTATTAAAGCATAAAGTAATTCATTGCACTGTGTAAAGAATGAATTATAATGATTGTAAAGATAAATTTTAGGATATTTTGAAATGATGTACCACATAATGTAGTCTTAAAACCCAATTCTAATATTCTAGCAACTAGACCAGCAATTTTGCTGTTTGATAAAACTAATAACATGGGAGGATTTATTTATAGAGCTGTTCCATCTAATAGAAACCCACAGTGATAAAATAAATGTATTATGTGCTTCCCTAGAAGAGGTGACACAAATCAAGAATTTGAGAAATACCAAAGAACAGTCAGTCATCTGTTCTACTGAAGCTGTTTTACATAGATTTTCCAGTGTTTAGAATTTCATATTTAGTTTGCTTTGTTGTCACTTCTTAATACCTGTAGCCTCCCAGTAATGTGAATTCCTGGTATCAAATTTACTTAAAACTAATATAAAACTAATATTTCTACGACTACTACTACTACAGCTACTACTTCTATTACTAGAACTACAACTAATCCTACTCCTAACTGAGCAACTGCTCAGTTACTACAAACTATTATTCCTACTATTCCTACTACTTCTACTACTACTACCAATACAGATAGTAATACTACTACTACTACAGCTACTACTACTATTACTACCACCACCACCACCACCACTACTATTGCTACTACTACAACCATAATGATAATGATGACTACAAAGTCATAATATCCTTTAAAAATATTTATCTACATTCTCTTAGGAGAAAAGCTTCTGCCTTGAAGTGATTATGACACTTTTGGGAGCTTCACTTTCTAGCTAAAAGGACATCATTTAGTAACTTACCCTCTTTTGAAGAGCAAACACAAAACATGAGACATTGATTATAGTTGTCAGCAAATAAATGTGTTGACTTAGTTCTTTCTGTGAGATGTGTGATTTGTTAAATTAATACAGGTTTGTGGAACTTTGCCATATTTACATTTAGGCATTTCTTCTACTAGCCTTAATCAAGAAAGGACATCTTAAACTGTACATGATCAGCTTAAAAATGAAAGTGAAAATATCATGTTAATGAAAGAATATATTAATTGTTCTTCCCTTCTATCAACCTTTGACAGCATTTGGTGTTTAGTTGTAGAATTTATATCATGAATACATAAATAGAATCTTTCCTTTGAATATTAATAAAAAAGAAACAGTGCAATGTTATGATAGCTCTCAAAAAGAGATACATTCATTTGATTTTATTCCATTTTAAATTGAGGACATTTTATTCCAGCTGTGAAAAGAATAATGTTTACCAGTAGGTGCCAGTCTTGGCTCACAAAAGTAACATTCAAGTAATTGTATTTCAGTGAATTCCTTTACAGGAATTTCAGTGAAAACTAGAAAAACAGAGTTTTGGTGTCAAGAAAAAAGGCGATTAATGAACTCTGAAGGCAGAACACAAAACAAACTCCTGAACAAGCTTAGGACCATAGCAACAACTGGAAATAAGATTAATCACTTCTTTCTGATTTCAATGTTGATTTGAAAGAACCATTGTGCTCATGAAGGGCTATGAGTGGGGGTAAAGAAGTGGGAGAGAAAATGTTCATATGTCAGTGACATTTTTGTAGTTATTTATTTCTCTCCTCACTTTATCTTCACTGCTGTCTTGTTTTTGTTTTTTAATGGATATGGAATAAAAGTATATGGTACATTACAACCCTGAGGGAATAGACTATCGTGTAGTGAATTGTAATAGGTTTGATTTTTTGAATCAGGCACAGATATGCCTAGCTAAACATCATGATATCTGTATTGAATGACTTTTCTTTCTTACCTTCTGGTAAAAAAGAAAAGTCAGAGTCTCCTTTTGTATCAAGATTAAGGATCACCCTAGATTATTTCCTTGGCAAACACTTCAGATGCCTATTTCCACATAGGGTCAGAACTATTTGTTATGTGTTTTCTTGATGGACTGGTGTAGAATTTCTGCTCCTGCAGCACAGAGTCAGTGCTATGTTTTATTATGTTTTTTAGCTTTTCTGAAGTAAATTATTCTAAATTTCTAGATTTCTAATATATAGATTTCTAGATTTCTAAAATATAATCTCCTGGTGTCCTTGGTCTTTTCTATTATATGTAGTGTTATAAAATCACATAGACTATCAGTCCTGAATGATGCCCAATAAGAAAATTTGGTTTGACTGTGTGCTCTGGACCAGCCTGTATAGTTGCTCTAGAGGAAACTATAGCAATTGGGAATGGAAGTCATACACTAGGTTTGTTCTGGAATGGTTAAGTAGTTATTCATTGAGGTTCTACAGTCACCAGTGTTATCTTCCCCTCTCTTCACTTTCCCAGATAGAGATTCTGTCCCCCAAATAATGCTGACTTTTAAAATAATTTAGATCTACATAATGACCAACAAAAAATACAGACATTTGATATGGTGATGAAGCTAGACACAGAAGAACTTACCTTTAAGCTAAGATGAATGTTTAGGCTGAATTTACAACATAGGGAGTATAAGTGGGGAAACTCTGCCCACAGCTGTTTTGAACATTCTAAAAGACACTGCCTTCAGAATAGTAGAAAAAGGGAAGGAATAGGGCATATATAGTTAGACAAATCATCATCATAACTTATATTTATGAAGTTCTTATTTATTTATAAGCTATATAAATTTTTTTTTCAAAGCTCTTTACATACAAAATATCCAGAGGAAGGTAACCAGGTTAGTAACATTTTTCAAGTCCAAGACATATGAAAATCTGGTGAAAGAATTGGGGATATTTAGGCTGGAGAAAAGAAGATTTAGCAGACACATGAAAGTTGTACTCAAGTATTTGAAGGGATATCATCTGAAGGAATGATTAGATTTGTTCCATTTTTGCCCTAGAAGGAAGAACCAAGGAACATTGGGAGAGAGAAATGTTCAGGAAAAATGGTAAGAAATGAAGATGTCTGAAAGTGAAATGGATGCCTTATAAAGCTGTAGGTTTCCCCTCACTGACTTGATAACCCCTTGTGATGTATTTTGTATGGGGGATTATTTTTGTGTGTGGGTTGGATTGGCCACAGAGATCTCTTCAAATTCTCAAATTCTGTGATTTTTTTTGTGTGTATGAAATTCTGATTCCCTTTGTAAGGCTTTATGACTTCCTCTTTCTGCAGGTAGGTATCTTTCAGGCATACATTGAATATTGCCACTCTTCCTCTTCAAGAGTAACTCCAAAATAACCTCAACACATTCTTCCTAGTTTGAATGACAGGGACAATAATTAAGAGGGAAACACTCATTAAATGGCAAAAGGGAGAATCAGGACAAGGTTCTATTTTTTTTCCATACTTAAAAAACAAATTTATGTTAGCCTTAAAGACAGACTCATTAATTAATATGCAGTTTTTAGTTATGAGATATATGGCAATGGAATGGCCTTAGTAAATGAAGTTAATTCATGATAAATCGAAGGGAAAATATGTCTTCAAAGCTGGATCTCTCTCTCTCCCTCTCTCCCTCTCTCTCTCTCTCTCTCTCTCTCTCTCTCTCTCTCTCTCTCTCTCTCACCTCCCCAAGAAGTATAATAAAAATCTATATCCATTGTGTTACAGTTAGAAGACCTTATGGGACTAGTCCAGTTCCTTGATTTTATACGTGGGGAAAACAAAGGTCAGCTGGAGAAAGTACCCAAAACTAGTGGTAAAGTAGAGACTGAGCCTAGATTTTCAGAATCGAGGTCTACTATGTTTTTTATCATATAACACTATATGAGAATGAAACTTTAACTGCAAGTATATTATCCTGATGTAAGGGAGGTGATAGCCATCATAAACATCATAAGTCAAGGCAGGGGGCTGGGGTGAGGTTAGAGAAAGAAGCAGCAACAGTGGTTAGAAAGAACAAGTCAACCTCAAGTGTTTTTTTTAATGGAAAAGGGGACAGCTTATCCACCAGGAATTAAAGATTTTGTATGTCCAATGTCCTTGGATAGTGATACAGCATCACCACCCTATTTATCATTCTGCATTATGTTCTTTTGTACAATGAAATCTCTCAAGAGTAGGGACTTAATTATATTATGAGTAAGTGTTATTTGTACAAATGCAAATTATTCTTGTCCCAGGCACCCTTAATGTCAGTGTGTGCCCTCTGAGATTAGCTTCAATCTACCTTGTATATATCTTGTTCATCTATAATAGTTTGCATGTTGACTCTCAAATTGCAATGTGAGCTCCTTGAGAGTAGGTGTGGTTTTTCCTTTTCTTATCCTCAATGTTTAGCACCTTGACACATAGTAAACACCTAACAAATGGTTATTGACTGACTGCATTGTTGACCCAGAATCCTAAAATTAGTTAAATTGGTCCTAAAAGAAATGAGTTCAATCAGAAATAAAAATGAACAACATGAACCTCAATATTATGGCTGTGGGTGTTAAGGCTATTAACAGTAACATCAGATGTATATTCTGTATGATACCAAAAATGTGACAAGCACTAATGGACAAAAGGTAAAATAACAAATAAATAAAATCATGTTCTCAAGAACCAAATGGACTTTTTTCTATATTTAATTGAAAATAATCATCACTTTAATTTTAAATGATTAATGACCCAAATGAAATGTAACCTTAAAGGTAACAAAGATGAATTTTCTTAGGGACAAAAATAGTATTCATGATCTGGATTTTTATTTCAATTATGTATTTTTAAAATGTTTTCCATTTTCCTTCAAATCATGCAAGTCAACATTCATCACTTCTGCAAAGCACATTTTTCAACAGTGCCTTTATCCTTTCCAGCTTCAAGCTTGATATGTTATCATCTAAGCCACTAGTCAGGCTTAGATTATAACCTTTCTCTTCTGTGTTTCTTTACTAAATTTTCTGATGTGGTTTCATAATATCTACAGTATGCTTTAGCTGCTTTTAGTCAATGGACTCCTTCCTCATACTGAGAAATCTGGTCATAAGCTTCCATTCATTTAATGCTATCATTCCCTTATTCTAACTATACTTGTCATTCATCTTGGCTCCTGCACTAAGGGGACATCTCCCTCCATCATGCTCCACTCTACAAGAATGTCAGTCTGATGACCAGGGGGAATTTTTACCAGGAATGCCATGCTGGTTCAATACTAGGAAAACTGTCAGAATAATTCACCATATCAATAATAAAACTAATAGAAATCATATTAATAATTAATAATATTGATATTAATGTTGAGATAATCATCTGAACAGATGTAGAAAATAGATTTTGACAATGTACAGTACCCATTCCTTTTATAAACATAGAGAGCATAGGAGGAAATGGATTTTTCCTTAAAATGATAAGTAGCATCTATCTAATATGATCAGCAAGCATTATATATAATAGGTAAAAGCTAAAAGTGTTCCCAGTAAGATCAGTGTTGAAACAAAGATTTCTACTATTGCCACAGTTACGCATTATTGTACTAGAAATGAAAGTTTTAGCCACAAGAGAAGAGAAAAAATTGAAAGAATTAGAGCAGGCAATAAGGAAATAAAACTATCAGTCTTTGCATAGATATGATTTAGATATATAGGTATTAGATTTTACAGGTAGATAGATAGATATTTAGATATTAAGTATAAATATTTAGAGATTCCTGGAGAATAAACTAAAAAAATACTTGGAATAATTAATAACTTTAGCAAAGTTGCAGCATAAAAAATCAACCCATGTAAGTAATTTCTTTGTATTACTAACAAAGCCCAAAAGTGAGAGAAAGAAAGAGGAATTCTATTTAAATTAACTTTAGACACTATGAAATATTTGGGAATCTCTCTGCCAAGACAAATCCAGGAAATCTATGAACATAATTACAAAACACTTTTCACACAATTAAGGTCAGATCTGAATAACTGGAAAAACATAAGTTGCTCGTGGGCAGGCCAAGCTAATGTTATAAAAATAACAATTCTACCTAAATTAATTTACTTATTCAGTGCCATACCAATCAAACTACCAACACTTATTTCATAGAGCTAGCAAAAAAAATCATCTGGAAGAACAAAAAGTCAAAATTATCAAGGGAATTAATTTTAAAAATCAAACGAATGGTAACCTAGCCATATCAAATCTAAAGCTATGTTATAAAGTAGCAATCATTTAAACTTTTTGTTACTGGCTAAGAAATAGAATGGTGGATCAGTGGAATAGATTAGATATGCAAGACATGGTAGTCAGAATATAGTAATGTATTATTTGATGAAGCCAATGACTTCAGCTTTGGGGATAATAACTCACTATTTAACAAAAACTGCTGGATAAAGTGGAAAATAGTAGGGCAGAAATTAGGCATAAACTAACATCTTACATGGTATACCAAGATAAGGTCAAAATGGGTACATGATTTAGGCATAAAGGGTGATACCATAAGTAAATCAGGAGAGAAAGGAATAGCTTGCCTGTCAGATGCATGGAGAAAGGAAGAATTTATGACCAAACAAGAGACAGAAAATATTATGATATGCAAAATGGATAATTTTGATTACATTAAATTAAAATGGTTTTGCACAAGTAAAGTTAATGCAATCATTTCCATTCCATAAAGGAAATGGAAACCTGGAAAACAATTTTTTTTTACAACTGTATTTCTGATAATGGTCTCATTTCTAAAATATATAGAGAATTCAGTCAAATTTATAAGAATACAAGTCATTCCTAAATTGATAAATGGTTAAAGGATATGAACTGACAATTTTCAGAGGAAGAAATTAAAGCTTTCTATAGTCATATAAAATTATCTAAATCACTGCTCTTTAGAGAAATGCAAATCAAAACAACTCTGAGGTACCACATCACACCTATCATATTGGCTAACATGACAAATAGGAAAATGATAAATGTTGGAGAAGATGTGGGGAAATTGCAACACTAATACATTACTCGGCTCTCATCTTTTCAGTGGGAAGGTTTGGAAGTCCACTCTTTCACTTAATATCCATCTCCTCCCCAGAAATATTGTGCTCAATTTTATTGGGTAATTGATCCTTGGTTATAATTCTTAAGCTCCTTTACCTTATGGAATATTGTATTCCAAGCCCTCCAATCTTTTAAGGTAGAAGCTGAAAGGTCCTAAGTAATCCTGACTATGATTCCATGATATTTAAATTGTTTCTTTCTGGCTGCTTGCAGTATTTTTTCTTTGATCTGGTAATTTTGGAATTTGTCTAAAATATTTCTTGGTATTTTTAATTTGGGATCTTTTTCAGGAGGTGATAGGTGGATTCTTTTAATGAATATTTTACCTTTTGGTTCTAGGACTTTCAGGGAAGTTTTCCTTGATGGTTTCCTAAAAGATTTTATCCATTCTCTTTTTTAAAAAAAATCATGGTTTTCAGACAGACCAATAATTTTAAAATTGTCTGTCCTGAAACTATTTTCCAGGTCAGTCATTTTACCAATGGGGTATTTGTAAAGCCAAGTAAGAGCAACTTTCCAGACGACTGCTGCTGTGGATAGCTCTAAAGTTCTGTTCACATATTATAGTGAACTGTCTATTTATTCAGCAGTAAATTAAAGCAAAACATTCACAGAAACCAAAGTACATCATTCATAATGTTATAACATAGCAACTTATCATTAAAGTGGACACACGGTTTTAAACAGAAGATATCATTCAGTAAGTCCTTAACTCAATCATCCTTAAGAAGTAATCCTCCTTAAGGTACACAAAGTACACTCATTCAGGAAGTTCTTAACGCAATAATTCTTAAGGAGCAAACCTCTTTAATGAGCACAAAGTACAAAGGTCAAAGTTCTTAACCCCTAGGTCACAATGTCTTAATCTCTCAGTCATAAAGTCTTCTTTCTTCTTGATTGGAGATTAGTTTCCAATCATTCTTAAGAGGTACAAGGGACAGAGTACAAAGTTTTCCCTCCCATAGGCCACAGGAAATAATGATCTTCTCAGTCAGAATTAAGTACCCAAGGATAGGTTTTTTCATCTTGACTCTAAGGATGGCTCCCAAAATTTATGGTTCCTTTTCCATGAATCCAGTTCCTGCCTGAATCTACCAAGTGGTTATCTGGCTTTACAGGTAGGCAGCTCTCAGTTCCTCATCCAGCTCCTTCTCCAGCTCCATATTGAAGCTCACAGTGTTCAGTCCACCTAAAGTCCTTCACTGTTTTTGTTTCTGTGTAGACAAAGTGTCAAATATCCAAAACAATATTCATACCCATTGCTGGCACCATCATCAATTCACTTTCTGCCTGTGAAATCAACACAGACCCACAAACAAAGTCAGAGAACTCAGCACAAATTATCAGTATAGTCCCAGGACCCCTCCTCCAGGACTTCTGTAAACAGACAATTAGAATATTCTCTTTCAGGGCTTCCAGTAAGGTCCCAGGGCTTATACACAAACTATAATAAACACAACAGAACAGACAAATAGAGTGCCTGGCCTCCACAACCATGCCCCTTCTCAATTCTGCTCTCTCCCATTTTGTGCACAGCTTTTTATATGGTAAATAGTTTATCCCTGTTCCACCTTTTCCTATTGCATCAGCAAGTTCCTCCCATTGTGGGTTTCACAAGTTCTGTTTCTTAACAAAGACTTGATACAATCAGGGCAAGATTCAAAAGAAACTTGAACTGAAACAGGGTGCTAATTAAATAGCTGAAACAAGGCACTAAGTATTTCTTTGTTTGACATTACAGTATTTAATGTTTTCTTCTATTTTGTACAAATTGTTTTCTCCTATTAGATTTTGTACTTCCTTTTCCATTTGGCCCATTTTACTTTTTAGAAGTTCTTCCCTTCAGTGAGTTACACCAATACATTGTTGGTTGAGTTGTGAACTGATCTAACCATTATGGAGAACAATTTGAAATCATGCCCAAAGGTCTATAGAATTGTTCATACCCTTAAATCTATCAATACCACTATTAAGTCTATATTCCAAAGAGATCATAAAAAATGAAAAATGGCCAACATGTACAAAAATAATCATAGCAGTTCTTTTTTGTGGTGGCAAAGTATTAGAATTTGAGGGTATACCTCAATTGAGGAATGAATGAACAAGTTGTGGTGTTTGAGTGCAATAGAATACTATTGTGTTTTAAGAAATAATGAGCTGGTAGATTTCAGAAAAACCTGGAAAGGCTTATGTGAACTGATGCCAAGAGAAGTGAGCAGAACAAAGAGAAAATTGTATACAGTAACAGTAACATTATGCAGCGATCAACTTTGATAGACTTAGCTCTTCTCAGTAATACAATGATCTAAGACAATTCCAAAGGACTCATGATGGAGAATACTCTTCACATCCAGAGAAGAACTGTATAGTCTTGGGGAGTGTAATGCCAATCAAAGGCAACTTGTCAAGGTTCAAAATACCAGCATAGCTGCTCTCCATTTTGTTCAGTGACAAATTAAGAACAAAGAAAATCAAAATATAGCATAATTCAAAACACAGCATTCACCAAGTGTAATTCAATAATTTCTACCCCTGGACATTACATTCATTTAGTCAATCACGAACTCCCTCTTCTAAGTACTACTCCACCACTGGGAAGTACATTCATTTAGTCAATCACAAAGCCCTTCTTCTCAAATGGAGATTTGTTTCCTATCATCTGGTCAGACACAGAGCACAAAAAAGTCAAAAGTTTCCCACCCTTGTATCACAACTGAAAAGACCATCTACCCCAGAGTTACAACAAGCTTAAGCACAACATTTAATACTCAAAGAGAGGTCTTTTCTTCATCTTGACCAGAGGCGAGTTCTCAGCAATCTTCGTTCCTGGGGAGAAAAACCTTAGCAAGGCCACAAGATACATTGCCAGTGTCCTCATTAATTCATTCTCTGTCTGCAAAACAGTCTTATGATCCCTGAAAATATTAGCAAAACCCTCTTCCAGGATTTCTGTAAACATACAGCAAGCAAATCCTTCTTCAGGGCTTCTGAACCAACAGCAAGGTTCCAGGACCTCTGCAACAACAGCACTGGCCTTCACCAGTGGGTACAATTCATTCTCTCTCTGCAGAACAGTCTCAGGACCCCTGAACCAAAAGCAAGGTTCCAGGACCTCTGCAACAACAGGACTGTTCTTCACCAATGGACGAATCTGGCAAAACAACATCAAAACAGACAGACAAAGTACCAGCATAACAGTTATGTCTCCTCAGTCCTTGACAGCTCTGGGTGGCAGCTCTAAAAAGGCCTGGGCAGTTTGAACTGGCCCTCAGCAATCCTCTCTGTCTCTCTGCCTCCATGATACTGCTTCCAAAAAACATTCTTTTGCCTCTCTTCCTCTGCTTGTACCTCTCTAAATCCACGTCACCAGCTCCTCCCAGTTCAGCCCTCTCTTTTCATGTCAACAAGTCAATCCCACCAGTGGAATTCACAAGCTCTGGGTTTAACACAATCAATCCAAAAACCAAGCCAATACAGGATGATCTTTAAATTTCATTACTATTATAGGGAGGTGGGGGGAAGAAGGAAAACAAATTAGAACTGAAATCTTATAAAAGTTAACGTTGAAAACTAAAACTAAACTAAAGTTAAAATAAAAAAGAACACCAGTTTACTTATGTTTCACTTGTTTTCCCGACAAAATTGGATCCTTTGATCAAACATTTGAATGATGCACTTGCAAACATTCTAGAAGATTCTCTTGACTTTCCTTAGGCCTTCTTTGTATACCCCAACTCCAAGGCTGAATACTCTCTATCATCTGCTTTTTTCATTTCCTTCTCTAAGATGCTGAGCCTTGCAGGAAATTAAAATAAATCAAGAAAATGTGCTTACTGGGTTCCTTACATATTAATATGATCCAATACTAATTGATGCCACTGTTCCTTTGCCATAATGTTATTTTTGTCTTCCTGAACCATGTTGAATTCTTTTAATATTCTGTATCAACCTTGTGTTTTCACTCTTTCCACCTTTGGCTTCAGTCATTTTCAATTTTCCTCTCCTCAGTTTCCTACTTAACAAAGAACATCCAAGTCATAAAAAAAAATTGGTGTTTTTTTTCCATGCCTCATATTTTCTTAATATTTTCACCTGTATGTTCTTCCTTCCCTCTTTTCTCACAGACTTGTCTCTATGTATTTTTCTTTTTTTTTTTTATAAGCAATAGGGGTTAAGTAACATGCTCAAGTTTATGGCACTCTTACTTGCTGAGCCACCTGGCCGCCCCTGTCTCTATATTTTATGTAAAAAAAAATATTTTATCTCTCTCTCTTTAATCCTATGACCTCTGCCTTCCCTAGATCTAACATTAATAACCTAGGCAAGGACCAAAGACTCAGCTACAAAACATCTTGCTATTAGATCCTTGCAAAAAGGAAGGACTGCTGATACCCCATCTCCCTTATTCTATACAGCTTAAATAATCACTAACTTCACCTTTTGCCATCCACTGGATTCTTGTGGGCAGAGCCTCACTCAGGGAGTTCCATATCTTCCTTTTATAGCTAAGAGATTTCTCCATCTCTTTTCCCCAATCCCAGTGCTGTAAAATCCCTGGATGTTTAAGTAAAAGAGGTTATATATAAAGCACTTTGCAAACTTTTAAGATCTATTTAAACACTATTTATTATGATCATCATGATTATATCACAATCTTTCCTGCTTGCTTCTCCAGTTTTCTCATGCAAAACTTCCTCAGACCTTTCTTCCTAAATTCCAATTCATTTCTTCCTGCCTTTTCCATTCTTTCCTCTAAAGCATCATTCTATCATTAACATTAGAATGTCCAGGTAAATAAAAGTAAGTAGAAATTGTTTTTTTAAAATAATTTTATTATAATTTAACATAATTCCTGTTATTATTGCAATGTACTTTATACTTTTTATTTTTTTCAGACAAAAATACTGTATGTATATAATTGATGAGGAAAATATTTAGGAGCTCCTTAGATCTTTTTTTTAAATTTTTCAAATGCTTTATTAACTTTGATTTACATCATTCATTTCCACCTGATTTTGAGTTATAAATTTTATCCCCTTTTTTCCCCTACCCACCACCCCAAAAGAGCAGTCCTACAGGATATCCCCTCCTCCAAGCTGCTCTCTCCCATATTTTCTCCCATAGCCTTTTTGACTTTTCCAGTAGGGCATGGTGGATCTCTATGCCCTAGTGCTAGTATATCTTAATTCCCAATTATGTCTAAAATAGTATTAATAATAGTGTGTATATATTTATATCTTTACACATTTGATTTTCAAACTTTGAATTCCTGATTCATTACCTTCCTCCTGTATCACCCACCCTTATTGGGAAGATAAGCAGTTCAGTATAGCTTGTATATGTGTAGCTAACGGAAAACATTGACATAGTAAATATATTGTAAAAGACTGACTATATTTCCCTCCCTCTTATCCCACCTCCAACTTGTTCTGTTCTCTACTTTAATACCATACCTTTTTGAAAGTGGGTGCTTCCAATTTCCCTCCCCCCCAGTCTGCCTTCCCTTCCATCATCACCCCTCTCATTCCCTTCCCCCCCTACTCTCCTGTAAGGTGAGATACCCCATTTAGTGGGTATTTCATTCCCTCCCCAAGCCAAATTCAATGAGAATAAGGTTGACCCATTCACTTTTGCCTTCCTATTCTTCCCCTCCATTGTAACCATTTTTCCTTGCCTCTTCTATATGAGATAGTTTACCCCATTCTGTCTCTCCCTATCTCCTCTCATTATATTCCTCTGTCACCTCTTAATTTCACCTTTTAAGTATCATCCCTTCCTACTAAATTGGTCCTTTGCCTTCTATGCATACCTGTAAATATATAAACACACATTCCCATATGTTTTCATATGCCCATATACCCACATATATACATATATATATATATATATATATATATATGTATGTATATATATATATATATATATGTTTCTATTCCCTTCAACTACTGAGAAAAGTTTCATCAGTTACAATTATTGTTTTTCTATGTAGGAATGTTAACAGTTCAATTCTGATAAGTTCCTTATGATTTCTTTTCCTTGTTTACCTTCTCATGCTTCTCTTGCTTCTTGTATCTGAATGTGAAATTTTCTATTCAACTCTGTTTTTTTTTCATCAAGAATACTTGAAAGTCCTCTATTCCACTGAATGACCATATTTTCCCTTGAAACATGATACTCATTTTTTGCTGGGTAGGTGATTCTTGGTTTTCATCCCAAGCTCCTTACCCCTCCCAAATATCACATTCCAAGGCCTTCGATCCCTCAGTGTAGAAGCTGCCAGATTCTGGGTTATCCTGATTATGTTTCCACAATATTCAAATTTTTTCTTCCTGGCTGCTTGTAGTATTCTCTCCTTGATCTGGGAATTTCAGAACCTGCCTATAATATTCCTAGGAGTTTTCCTTTTGGGATCTTTTTCAGGAAGTGATGGGTGGATTCTTTCAAACTCTATTTTACCCTCTGTTTCTAAAAATCAGGACAGTTTTCCTTGAGGATTTGTTGGAGGATGATTTCTAGGTTCTTTCTTTAATCATGGCTTCCAGGTAGTCCAATAATTTTAAATTATCTATCCTGGATATACTTTACAGGTCAGTGGTTTTTCCAATGAGATATTTCACATTACCTTCTATTTCATTTGTTTGGATCTGTTTAACAGCATCTTGATTTCTCATAAGGTCATTAGCTTCCAATTGCTCCAATCTAATTCTGAAGGAATGATTCTTCTCAGTGAGCTTTTTAGATTCTTTTTCCCTTTGGAAAATTTGGCTTTTTAAGGCATTCTTGTCCTCATTGGCTTTTTGAGCCTCTTTTGCCATTTGAGGTAGTCTATTTTTTAAGGTGTTATTTTCCTCAGTCAAGCTGTTGACCCTCATTTTGTAATTTTCTTGCATAGTTCTCATTTCTCTTCCCAATTTTTCCTCCACTTCTCTTATCTGATTCTTAAGGTCCTCTATGACCTATAACCAGCTCATATTTTCCTTTTAAGCTTTTGGTGTAGGAGTTCTGACTTCACTGTCTTCCCCCTGTTCCATACTTTGATCCTTTTTGTCCCCAAAATAGGAGTATAATGTTGGGTTCTTTTCTTTGCTTTGTTTCTTTTGCCTGGTCATGTTGCCACTCAGTTACTTGACTTTTGGGTTTTTTCCACAGAAGGTCTCTGCTTCCAGACAGTGAGCTTTATACCAAATACTGGGATTTTCTCAGCTGCCTAATGTATTAATTGGGTGCCCTTGCTGAAGCCTCCACACACTCTGGCAGGCTGGGCACATATCCCAGGATCTCCATGGTAGACTTCAATCCAGATCCAAGCAGGTTAACGCAAGAGTGAATATCCCTCAGACTGGTTGCTTGGTCCCCCTACACTCTGCAGGCAAGGAGGTGAAGCTGCCACATGGGAGCAGCTGCATGGCTGAGGCTTCTCAGTGGCTTCTCGCCCCAGGTAAGAGGCAGATGCACTCCAAACTAATGGTTCTCAAAGTCTACATTGCACTGACCTCTCACATTGTCCTCAGCATCTATGTGTTGATAATTCTGGATTGCCACAGCTGCTGGTGATCTAGAGTCCCTCCAGCTGGTACCGTGTATCCCGAATAATAAGATACTGTGTTATTAATTTTTTTGGACAGAAAAACACCAGAGGGCTTATTTTCAGGGGAGGGCTTATTTTAATGAACATTGACAGCAATTTTAATAAACAGGTAAATGTGAACAAAAAAATGTACCTTTATTCAATAAGCAAATCACTGGGGAAGAACAGGATGACGCACTCACTGCTGCAGCTCTGATTGGATGCAGCTCGGAGCGTGGCGTGCGTTTCACCCGGGAGGGGGGTAGAACGGTGCATACAGAGGGTACCGTAATGTAGTGTGTAGAGCAGGGGATCACCTTCACTACAGTAGCAATCTCAATAGGGCTTATTTTCGGGGGAGGGCTTATTTTAGAGGAATCTTACACAGTAAGGGGAGGGCTTATTTTCGGGATAGGTCTTATTATCGGGGAAACACGGTAGCTGGTCAGGCCTGCCCTGGGCCTAAAACCTCAGGTTTGTGGCTGGGCTTGGCTTCCAGAGCTCTTCTCTGGCTGGTTCCTGCAGGCCTGCTGCTGTCCTCAGCATGAGGTGAGCTTCTCTGTGTCATTTTGTGAGTTCTTTATCTCCAATGTTTGTTCAGAGCCCCTTTTTACATGAATCGGGGAAGGTGCAAGCTGGAGCCTTGCAGAGGACCTGCTTCTACTCCCTGAATTAAGGGATATTATAATTTTGCTTTAAATTTTTAAAAAAATCTCTTTTTTGCCTTATCATTAAAAAATCATGTTATGAAATGATGGTGGCTAGGTCTTTCAAGTTATTCTTAAATTTCTGGCATTTTTTAACGAACTTCTTTTCCCCTAAGACTTTTTGTCGTAGTTCCCTATCCCTTTAGGAAACCCAACCATGATTCTTATGGACTTTTTAATTCATAGAATGAAATATTTCCTATAGAGATACTCCATTTACTAAAGGACTGTCCTCTAGACATAGAGCTACAAGGAAGTTCAGAGGTCATTTAATCTAAATCTCTCATTTTATTTGTGAGGAAACTGACCTCTAGGGAGGTTAAATTATTTATTATGGGTTTCTTCTAGGAAATGTATGAGTCAAAGAAAAACTTGAAAAATATAGTTGGAAAATTAAATTTATCTCCATTAATCTATAATATTTTCAGGTAGGTGTTTTTAGTGTTTGAAAGAAGAAAAGACATTGGTTATATTTCTATATGTGATAATGTGGAACTGTCTTAAAATAAATTTATTTTGTATCACTCCTTGTGCTGCTACATTTTTATTTAATTCTTACACATTATTGAAAGTTCAACTCCAATGCCACTTTCTCAAATAAATCTTTCGCACTTTCCCCTCCCTTCCACTTGTCAATATGCTATCATCTTCAAACTTAAGAATTTTTAAATTCATTTATCTACCATCTTTGTGCCTTTGCACAGATTGTCTCCCATGACTAAAGTACACTGTTCCTTGTCCCTCTGTTGTTTTGATCCCCTATGTATCTTTGAGGCTTAGTCAATGTGTTGTGTTTTACCAAAACTTTTTGTTGCCCCATTTTGTTATTAGTTCTCTCTCCCTCAAATTTAACTGATCACATATATATTGAAGTAAGACCTTATTTTCTTTTTTGTTTGTTTTATTTTCTTCTTTTTTTTTTTTGGTACACTTAGTGTTTAGGGCAGCTATTTGATACGGTGGTAGAGTATTGACTTTGGATTCAGGAAGACCTGAATTTAAATCTGGCCTCAGATACTTACTAGCTGTGTGACACTAGGCAAGTCACTTAACTCTGTCTTCCTCATTTTTCTTATCTCTAAAAAAGAGCTGGAGAAGGAAATGGCAAACCATTCCAGTATCTTTGCCAAGAAAACCTCTCAAAAAAATGTTCTGAAATATGGACATGACTGAAAATGACTAAAAACCATTCAGTGAATAATACAAAGAAACGTGTGTTAAAATACTTGCCTCTATAATACTCCCTTGACCTGTATTATAAATAGAAGTCATTTTACTGTCATCTAAAGTAGGAACCAAAGAAGGAGTTTTAAACTTAGCAGTTGGCCAAGAAGGTGTTAAAGATGGAGAAATAGAGTTGCTTTCAAGGAAGTGATAGTCTTGTTTTAATCTGACATGATTAGAATATGTCTAGAGGACTGTGTTTAACTTTGGGTTTCATTTTTTATAAGAATATTGAAAAGTATTACAATACTCAAAGAAGGGAGACTGGGTGCTGAGAAAAGTGGAAATTAAATCAAATAAGAATTGATTGAAGAAATTGGGGATATTAGTCCTGGAATAAATAAGACTCATAATAGCATCATTCAAGTATTTGAAGATCTGTCATCTGAAAGAAAGATTTAATTTCTGTTTGGGCAGAAGAGAGAATTTGGAGCAATGGAGAGACTATTCAAAAAGATAGCTTCCTGACAGCAGGAAAAAAAAATAACAACTTCCTAATAAGGGATACACCAAAGGTCAACGGGTTGACTTGAGAGGCAATAGTTTTGCCTGTCAGAAAAGGATGTTGAGTAGAGGTCAGATTAAGACTTTTTAGATATATTGTAGAGACATTCTTTAGCTTTGCTTCTGATATTCTTTCCAAAGTATGATATTCCTTAATGCTTGGATGGAGTTACTGTAAGATATTGATCTTATGACATTGTTACAAAATGGTTTATTATCCAAAAGAATGGAGGTGGATTTATTTCCTGTAATTCCTATCACACAGAAGCTCTTGGCTTCCTGAAATTATTAATAAATATTCTAAATCTTTTGAGAATGTCTTAAACACCATGGTCTTTATTTACCTATAGGTACCACAGTCTTCCTATATCTTGCATATTCTTGATTACTTTTTGTCTGAACTGTTTCAGAGCTATTCTCTTGTTGTTCAGATTCACCAGGCATTAGGTCATCATCTAGATGACCCTGCTCTAGGATAGGATTCTAGACTCCTGATAGAAGAGATCATTAGATCATAGAATCTTTGGGAACCTCCTTTCCACTTCTCTGTGACCTAGCTACTTTTAATTACTGTCTTCATTAGAATGTAAACTCCTTGAGGGTAGACAATTTTGTTTGTTTTTATTTGAATTCTCAGCACGTAGCACAGTGACTACCACATAGGAAATACTTACTAATGACTCTATCTATCTATCTATCTATCTATCTATCTATCTATCTATCTATCTATCTATCTATCTGTCTGTCTGTCTGTCTGTCTGTCTGTCTGTCTGTCTGTCTGTCTGTCTGTCTATCTACCTCCCTCTCAGGTTGTTGTAAGGATCAAATGAGATATTTCTTTTTTTTTTGGAAGGGGGACTGCAAGGCAACTGGAGTTAAGTGACTTGCCCGAGGTTACAAAGCAAGTAAGTGTGTCAAATCTTTGAGGTCAGATTTGAACTTAGGTCCTCCTGACTCCAAGGTTAGTGCTCTATTCACTGTGCCATCCACCTGCCCCAAGATAACATTTCTTAAAAAATTTTAGTACAATCTTCATAATAGAAGCTTTATTCTTCTTTCTTCCCTCCCTCTCTCTTCCCTTCCTTCCTTCCTTCCTATTATTCTTCCTTCCTTTCTTTCCTTATCTATCTAATCATGGATCTATAGCTTCAAAGTATCCTAAGATCAAAGATATAGGGAGACCTGAAAGGATAACCTCAGTTTAGAAATGAGTGAACTAAAGTGCAGAGAGGTTAAATAGTTGCCACGGTTACATATGCTTTCAATGGAAGAGGTAGATTTTAAAAACAGGTCCTATGATCCAAGTTTTGAAGCCTTTCCACTGCACTTCACTTTTGCCTCATGGTCTTTTTGTTCATCAATAGCTTCAATGAGCCTTGATTATCCTTGCCATTTTTTAAGGGCATAGAATTATACTTCTATCTATGTTTTCCCTGCCTTTATAGTTATGGTGATTCATCTCAAATGCTTATCTTTATTTTGAATGAAAGACTTTATTACATACCTACCTGTGGTACATCTTGTCCTTGTGTTCAATCACATTGAAGTTGAATGTAGTTACCTACTTGAGTATCTAGGATCTCATCAGGCCTGTTGCTGGAAGCCCAATCATCTCATAGAATCAGTGTTTCTGTAGTGTACAGGCATCCAAATAAGCTTTTCACTATATAATAACTTTAAACATCCATTCAAGCAGAAAAATAAATACCTTCCACTAAGACAGGTGGGGCCATTTCACCACATGAAGTTAAGTAGGTAGGAGAATGTCTGTGTAGATATTCATATCATATTTCAACTAGCTAAAAGAAATTCTTTAAACAATATCTTAAATATTAGTGTAAATAATGAAGAACAATCAAGTTTAATAACAAAAAAGAGTGTAATAAAGCACATGGCAGATAAGGTCAAACTATCCATCAGTTAAGCATTTTACTTTTTCTTTCCACTTATTCAAGAGCAACCTTTTTCAATTATGAAAGAACTGTTCTTACTGTTAAAAAATAAATGCTTACACTTTAATGTTACAAAGTACTCTTACAGAAATTGTATTATTAAATCTTTAGGCTAGCTCTATAGATTATCCTCATTTTATGTATTAGGAACCTGAGGCTCACAGGACTTCAAAATTTGCCTATGTCATATGAACTACAACAAGAACATCTAGTATTTATATAAGACTTTAAGTTTGCAAAGCACTTTACTTTTTTTGTGATTATATAATCATAATATCCATGTGGCTTAAGGCATCCTTATTTCTACATTTTAAAAATGAGAAAACTAAGTCTGGGGAAGGTTTAGTGTCTTGCTCAGGGATACACAGTTAAGTGACAGGATTTGAACCTAGATTTCCTGACTCTAATTGGATAGCTCTTTATCTACCACATGACCTAGGTGCTGAATGGCAAGGCTAGACTTTAAACACTGAAGTTCAAGTGTTCTTTCTACTGCATAACCAAATATACATACTTTAATAATTTTTAATCCATCTTAAAATGTTGTTTTTGAGACTTTGTATCTGGGCTGACCATTTGAAATATCTCTTTTTCTAGTAATTGATTAATTAATTTTTATTTTTTAACATTCATTTTCACAAGATTTTGAGTTAACAAATTTTCTCCTGATCTTTCCCTTATTTCCAACCCAAGATAGCAAGTCTACTGAATAACCCTTCCCCCAATCTGTTCTGTCTTAAATCCTCCCCAATCACCTCCCTAACTTTCTAGTAGAGTAAGATGAATTTCTATACCCAGAGCCTGTATATCTTATTTTCCAGTTGCAATGTAAAAAATATTTTTTTAAATTTGTTTTTAAAACTTTGATTTCCAGGTTCTTTTTCTTCTTCTCTCCTCACTCACCCCCACTGGGAGGACATGTAATTCAATATAGGTTGTACATGTGTAGTTATGCAAAACATTTCCATAATATTTATATTGTGAAAGACTAACTATATTTCCCTCCATCCTATCTTGTCCCCCACTTATTCTCTTTTCTACTTTGACACAGCACCTTTTCAAAAGTGTTTGCTTCTGACTACACCCTCCCTCAATCTGCCCTCCCTTCTATCATCCCCCCTCTTATCTCCTTCCCCTCTACTTTCCCGTAGGGTAAGATACCGAATTGAGTTTTTATGTTATTCCCTCCTTAAGCTAAATTCAATGAGAGTAAGGATGACCTATTCTCTTTCACCTTCCTGCTCTTCCCCTCCATTGTAAGAATTTTCTCTTGCCTCTGTTATATGAGATAATTTATTCTATCCCTCCCTTTCTCCTTTTCCCAATATATTCTTCTTTTACTGCTCAGTTTCATTTTTTAGATACCATCCCTTCATGTTCAACTGATTCTGTGCCCTCTATGTATATATATACACACACTCACATATGTATATATACACACATATGCCCTCCTATACATAATATACATATACTATGCACATACATATAATACACACATACACATACATATACATATGCATATACATGCACATATACATATATATTCCCTTCAACTATCCTCATATTGAGAAAATCTCATGAGTTACAATTATAGTTTTTCCATGTAGGAATGTAAATACTTTCCAACTTTAATAAGTTCCTTATGATTTCTTTTTCCTGTTTACCTTCTTATGTTTCTCTTGCTTCCTCTGTTTGAAAGCCAAATTTTTGTTCATCTCTGTTTTTTTTTTTCATTAAGAATATTTGAAAGTCCTCTATTTAAATGAATGACCATATTTTCCCCTTGAAGCATTATATTCAGTTTTGCTGGGTAGGTGATTTTTGGTTTTAATCCTAGTTCCTTTGCCCTCCAGAATATCATATTCCAAGCCCTTTGATCCCTGAGTGTAGAAGCTGCTAGATGTTGCATTATCCTGATTGTGTTTCCACAATACTCAAATTTTCCCTCCTGATAGCTTATAATACTTTCTCCTTGACCTGATAACTCTGGAATTTGGCTATGCTATTATTAGGAGTTTTCTTTTTGGGATCCTTTACAAGAGGGGATCAGTGAAATTTTTCAACATTTATTTTTCCCTCTGGTTCTAGAATATCCGGGCAATTTTCCTTGAGAATTTCTTGAAGGAAGATTTATAGGCTTTTTCTTTGATCATGGCTTTCAGGTAGTCTAATAATTTTTAGATGATCTCTCCTAGATCTATTTTCCAGGTCAGTGGCTTTTGAAATGAGATATTTCACATGTCCTTCTATTTTTTTCATTTGTTTGTCTCTGTTTAATAGTATCTTGATTTCTCATAAAGTCATTGGCTTCCATTTGCTCCAGTCTAATTGTGAAGGAATTATTCTCTTCATTGAGTTTTTGAAATTCATTTTCCATCTGGCTTATTCAACTATTTAAGGCATTCTTTTCCTCATTAGCTTTTTAAACCTCTTTTGCCATTTGAGTTAGTCTATTTTTTCAGGTGTTAATTTTTTTTCAGTCAGGTTGTTGACTCTCTTTTCATCATTTTCTTTAATCTTTCTCATATCTCTTCCCAATTTTTCCTTTACTTCTCTTACTTGATTTTCAAAATCCTTCTTGAGCTCCTCCATGGCCTGCAGTCTGTTCAAATTATCTTGGTGGCTTTTGATTCTGCAATTTTGTCTATGTTGCCTTCTTCGGGTTCCACATTTTGATCCTCTTTGTTCACCAAAATTTTCTGGAATCTGATTGTGCTTCTTCTGTTTGCTCATCTTGCCTGTCAATTAATTGACTTTTGAGTTCTTTGCCATGGTAGAACTCTGCTTCCAGAGTGGAGAGAGCTGTATTGCAAATGGCTGCAGTTTTTGCTGTTGTTTTCAGAGCTGTTGTCAGAGCTATGAGGAGGATGCCTTCTCTACAGCTGCCACAAGCTCTGGTATGCTAGCATTCCTCTCCCTAGGACCACCACCCAAGACTGTGACCCAGATCCAAGCAGGTCAAAGCAAGAGGGATTACCCCCTGAATGGTCATTTGGTCCTTCTACTATCTGCAGGCAAGTATCTCTGGAGGCAGCCATATTTCAGCAGCTTCAACCACTGAGACACCATCACCTTTCACCCTAGGGGCAGGGGCCAGACTATGTTCTTCTCTTACACAGTTCCAACAGAGTTCCTTACTTACATTTTACTTTCTCTTTGGCATTTATGGGTTGAAAAGTCTAGAACCTGCCCAATTGCCTGTGAGACAATTCTTCTCAAGTCTGCTCTGGCTTGTCTGGGCCAGTGGAGCTAAAGTGGGACTCTGCTTGGCTCCCAGCCTGGTGCTATAGACCCTTCTTATTGGCCTTCTATGCTGCCTTTAGTGGGAGATTTGTCTGTCTCTGTCACTTTGTGGGCTCTGTAGCTCTAAAATGTTTTTAGAGTCATTTTTTTTTTTTACAGGTGTTGGAGGTGGTTGGAGCAGGAGCTTAAGCAAGTACCTGTTTTTGCTCCACCATCTTGGCTCTGCTCCCTTGAAATATATTTTAAACCAATTCAACAAACATTTACATATTCCCTTGGTGGAGAACACTATACTTGATCCTGTTGAGGTAGTTTAGATAACTTCTTAAAGCATACAGTATAGAAGAGGAATTTGAAGCATACATTAAAAGTATATAAAAAAGAAAATGCATTAGTTTAATATTGTATACTATTTACTATGAGGCACAGTATTATGTGAGGTATATAGAGCTTTAAATTGTTTCTATCAGGCAGCTAGGTGGTTCAATGGATAGAATGCCACATCTAAAATCAGGAAAACTAAATTTTCTGAGTTCAAACCCAGCCTCAGATGCTTACCAGTTGTGTGAACCTGGACAAGTTATTAATTCTGTTTGCCTCAGTTTCCACATCTGTAAATGATCTAGGTATGGAAATATCAAAATACTCTAATACCTTTGCCAAGAAAACCCCAAATGGGGTCACAAAGAGCCATACATGACTGAAATGACTGAATAAAATTCACTTATAACAACTTTATGAAGAGGAATGACAGATTTTTTTCTCCATTTTGAAGATAAGGAAACACAATTTCAAAGGTTTAATCTGCTTTTCCCTACAGTGCTAGCAAGTGTCAGATCAAGACTTGGAACTAATCATTTACTTACTCCAAATCACCATGTCTTAATACCTCTAGATATGTATAATGTGTAGTATCTATTCACAAAGAGCTTAATCTCTCTCTCTCTGTCTCTTTCTCCACCCCTCCCCTCTCTTCCTTTCTCCCTCCCTTCCTCCCCCACCCCTCTCTCTCAGCATTTTTACTGCTTTAAGAAAGGGGTTCCTGACTGATTTTTAACTCAGACATCCTTGGATATATTTATGAGGATGAAAAAAGAAGAAAATAAAACTGAAAGATATAATATTTTGAGTGTTTTTTGTGAAAAGGTGGTAAAAGAAAAATAGAAGCAATATGTAAAGATTGTTTCAAAATAAAGGGCTTGTCCTTTTTAAAAAAAATCATCTCTCAATGAAGAACCTTCAAGAGTCATGTACATTAACCCATTGATAGATATATAATTTCCTGTGCCCTCACTGTAGTTCTATTACAATAAAACAATACTCTGATTGCTTTATTTCCACAAAAATTAAAATAAAAAAACCTCTTTATTCCCAACACCTTAGTTACTTATTGGTAATATGAACACAAGTACAAGTTTGATTTCTTCAACTTCTCTTCCCACCTCTTCACTTTGTTGGAAATATTACTTTGATTTTGAGATTTTTCTTTAAAAATCTACTCCATGGTTTTCACAACATCTACAGAATTTCAGAGTTATAAGGCAGTTCATAGGGCATGTAGATCAGAGGTGTCAGACATGCAACATATGGGCTGCATTTGCGACACTCTTGAGTGTACCCAAAACCACACTGAAATGTAATTGGAAAGCATATAACAAAATAAATTAAAATATAGAATAACAAAAATAACATTAACATGTATTTTACATGGTTTATTGGTCCCATTTCTCTTTGAGTTTGACACTAATGGTGTACAGCAAACTCCTTTTACAATTTACCCTGTGTCACTAGTGGTTATAGAGCCTTCACCAAAACGAAGTCTCACATCAGGAATTATATAGCCTCCTCCTGGCTCAGAGAATGTAACAACCCTCTTGACCCACTGCCCAATCACAAAGCACCAACGTGTGGTGTTCCTGAAAAACAAGCCTCCCAACAGGGTTCCAGGTGCACTTAACCTAGGGGCAGGGAAGATCTTAAAAATTTACATTCCTATAACAGTTGGTTTGAGAGGGCTAATAGTTGCTAAGGCAGGCCATTTCATTTTTGCCCATGTCTAAATATTAGAAAGGTTTTATTTCTTTTTTAGAAATTTATTATTTTTATCACTTTGTTTCCTTGCAACTTAGGAATCAAAGACACATGTATTTGCTGTTATAATGGACTTCAAACGCTATTGATTTAGCCCATTTAACTTTTGGGGAAGCTAAAGTCCAAGGAGTTTAAGGATTTTGCCCAACATTAGATAAATAAGAAGCATCAGAACCAGGATATGAACCCAGGTCCTCTGACTTCAATATTGTTTCCTTTGTACTGTGATGTTTCCTTATATTCCTTTGCTTCTAGTTTTTACCGTTGAAGCCAAACAAATCAAGTATGATAATCTCCTTTCAGTTAATCAATCTATCAAACTACAATCATGTGTTAAACATCTACTGAGTGGTGTGTTCTGTATAGATGTACAGATAATGAAACAATTCTACTTATAAAGTAAGTCCATAAATCAATTTATATCTCATAAAGTGAATAATATAATAAAATGGATGAATAATAGAAAGTACTAGCAGTTGAGGGGGAATCAGGAAATGCTTCCTTCAGAAGATTGTGTTCAAGCTGCCTCTCAAAAGAAGAAAGGGATACATTCTAGATATGTAAGACAGTGGCAGAAGATATTATTTTGCTAAATATTTGGAAGCAGATAACAGCTATAAGGTCCCCTCTTGCAGTCACTCCAAATTCTCTTCTTCTGGCTGAACTTTGTACTGTCCTTCATTGTGTTCTGTGGTTGGCTCTGGAATCTCAAAGGTTTTTCAAGAAGAGCACACATCCTAATAGTTAGCATACAGATTTCCAAGCTAAATTAAAGGACTTCCCTGGATTGATTTAGGGAAAATTTTCAAAGATGCCTTCCTAATAACATATGCAAGCATGAGATGAATGAAATATTCTTATTTAGTTTCACAATAACCTTTTGGAACAGTTTAGATTATAATCCTTATTTCTACAGTGCACAAACTGAAATTTAGGAAATTAAAGTGACTTGCCCATGGTGACACTGACTTTTGGTTTATAAAATCACACATCTAAACTTAGAAGAAACCTTATGTAATGGAAAGCCCTCACTTAGTGATAAGGAAATGAAGGCCTGGAGACATTAAATGATAGGGCCATAGAAGTGACAGAGTTAGCATTTGAGTGACCTTTAGGTCTTTCAACTCCAAATCTGGTGCATTTTTATTTATCTTTATTTGTAAAGTTTTGTTAATGTGACTTGTTTTCACACTGCAAACATTAGTAGATTACCCCTACTCCTTGAGAATTCTCTTATAACAAAGTAAAAAAATATAAAACTGATAACACAGTGACCATCTGAAATGCATACAATAACCCACATCTATAGAACTTTCCCTCTCTCTATTTTTTAAAATTCACATAAATTTATTTTATTTCCCTCCTTCTAACACCTTCTCCATTGGAAAAAAAAAGAGAAAATAAAAACAAATAACTTGAAACTAATATGCTTTGTCAAGCATAGCAACTTCTTCCACTGATTGCATAGAAAAATATACATCTCATTTTGTACCCTAAATCTGTTACCTTTCTGCCAGCAAGTTTTTAGCATGCTTCCTCATAGGTACTCTGGAATCATGGGTGGTCATTGCACTGATCAGAGTTCTTAACTTTCAAAGTTGTTGCCTTTTCAGTGTGATTATTATCATATATAAATCATTTTCCTGCTTCTGCTTTCCTTTTCTACTATAGCTGCCATTCCTACCTACTTTAAAGTGTTGTGAGCATCAACTAAGGTGCTATTTAAAATTCCTTTGAAAAATATATAATAATCCAGAATTAAAAAAAAAAAACAACCTTCATTGGAGTAATAGAATGGTACTGAAATTTCAAATAGACTTATCCTCTTTTCACCACAAACCTTGTGCTTTCAATTTTGGAATTGTAATTCCTCTAAAAGCCATTTTACTGTGCACAAAAGTGATTTCTAAACAACAAATGGGTCATTGGGAGATAGGATCTGAGCCAGAAGCCACAGCATGCCTGCAATGTCCCCCATTTATAATGCCTGATGACTCTCATTTAGCCAATTGATTTAGTATTGAAATAACATAATAGCTTCAGGGAGACCATTTCAGTGTTCTGTGCTTTTCAAGGGCATATTCTAACTAGAAACCTCTTCTACCGACAACAGTGTAAACACTTTTGAAGAATATGGAGGAAGCTAAAGAACCCTACATTGTTGGTCAGAAGTTCCCATCCCTGCTACACTGCTAGTTAGAGGTGTGACCTTGGAAAAGTAACTTCACTTCATGTTAACAAGTCCTTATGAAAAGCCTCTTATGTATAGATGGACTGCTAAATCGCTGAGTTATGTGATATGATATAACGAATCCCACTAGCCACTGAATCCAAAACAAACAGAAAATTTTCTCATTATAATATAACTAATAGGTAGCTTCCTGTCCTCTACTTGAGGACCCCCAAGGAAGGGGTCCATAACCATTTGAGAAACTCTAATTGTTAGGAAGTCTTTCTGGAATTAAGCCTAAATTGGACTCTGCAATAGTCAACCATCCTTACAGTTTCTTCCTGATAGGACCAAATATAATATGTCTATTCCCTTCTCCACAAGGTATCCCTTTGTTAATTTAAGATGGTTTTCATGTCTCTTCTCCAGGCTACTTTCTTCGATTGATCCTCATATGACATGGATACCAAGCACCTTCATCATCTTGGATGCCTTTCTCTGAACATTCTACACCCTATCACTGTTACTTAAACTCTGACACAAAACCCCAGATTAAATTAGACAAATTAGAGAATATAATTATCACCTCTTTGTTCCTATAAACTGTGCCCCTTAAATTAGTCCCAAATCACATTAGTTTTTGGGACTACCACATCACACTGTTGACTCATCTTTAGCTTGCATTCCTCTAAAACTAAGAGATGTTTCCCTCCCTATAATAACTCTTCTGTATCTATGTCTCCCCTATTTTATGCTTCTAAAATTGAAGATTTTGTAACTAAGTGCTTTACTTTATATTGATTATATGAGATTTAATATTAATAGATTCAGTCCAAAGTTCTTCTCAATGATGTTTTGGATCTGGATTCTATCATTTGGTTTGTTTAGCTATCCTTTTATGTTGTGCTTTCTGTAATTCTGCTGAACAAACTATTTGTGCCTTTATGTAAGCTATTGATAGGAATGTTAAATAGCAGAAGTCCAAAGACAGATCCCTGGCTTATTCTACTGCCGACCTTTTGCTACACTGATATCAAAAGATTAATACTTATTGTGAATATGGATTTCTAACATTTCTTATTTTTATTGAATTTTGGTCTAATCCATATCTTTCCACCTCCTCTGCATTAATAGTATAAGATGTTTTATCAAGACCTTCACTAAAATCAAGGCAAAATATATCTGCATCATTCTCTTAATCTATTAGTCTTCTAATCCTGCCATAAAAGGAAGTGAGGTCAGTTTGACATACCCTTTCCTTTCCTTATTTCTTTCTTTCTTTCTTTGTGTTTGCAGATTTTCTCATTCTTAGAGATTTTTATTAAAAAAAAAACTTTTAACTGGGACAGCATTCAAATCAATTATCCTCACAATAGTCCTGAGAGATAAGTACTGAATAGCACCAATTATCATCCTTATTCTACCTGCAGTGTATAAGATTAGTAAGACCTCCTTAAAATTTCCCAGAATCCTTTTTTATACTCTCTCTTTAATTCCTTTATCCTACCTTCTTAATCTGTGTGTGGTTTAAGCCAACTGGCCAACTAACTTTACTTCTTTTATTTTCAATAAAGAATATCTACTCCTACTTGGGGAAAATGAAAAAGACTACCCTTGTAACAATTATACACAGTCAAGCAAAAAAAAAAACCCCTGCATAGTCTTGTTCACTTGTTCAAAAACTGTTTCAGAGAAACATGGGGAGACTGGTATGAAGATATAGAATGAAGTAAGCAGAGCCAGTAGAACAATTAGTGCAATAACAACATTATAAAAACCAAACAACTTCGAAAGACTCAAGAACTCTGATTAATGCAATAATTAATCATGAGTCCATGAGAATTAGATTGCATCACGATTCCTACCTTCTGATTGAGAGATAAAAGACTTAAAATGACATAACGTGTTTTGGATGAAACTAAATGGGCTTTCTGTAATCATTGCTTCCCCTTCAGTCCAACTAATGCTCTATTCTAGAATTTTCCGAGAAATCACATTCAAGCTCTTTGGCCTATACTTTGCAGGCACTATGTTCTTCCCTTTTCAAAAACTAGGAGATCATTTACCAATCTTGTGATAGCACTCTTATGATTCATAATTTCACTGAAAGCAGTGCAGGTGTCACATATGACAGGTTTTCAGTACTCAGGTATGTAAGTCATCTGGGCCTGGTGACATGATTTCAGGAAGAGAAGCTTTTTGTTCTTTCCTACTATCTCCATACTGTCACCATAGACTCTGTAGTATTTTTGTTTTATCTTTTTGTTCAATCTTTTCCAATGTAAAGTTCATTCTTCTTTCCCAAGTAAATAACAACAGTTCTTTATTAACTCTCAGTTATTATCATGTCTACCACTGCCAAAGGATATATATGTATTTCTCCCAACTAAGTAAAAAATTATATTTTTGCTGTCCTTAGTTTATCTTATTAATGTTATTTCATCATCAGGATTAGTATTCCTGATACTGTTTGTACAGGACCATACTACTCTCTGGTAATCATTCTCTGTTATTTGACCTTGCTTGCTTCCATTTATGGTATATTTCTTACTAAACTTTAAAATAGTTAGTGAGTCCCTAGTGCATCTAAATTGGTTTCTTCAGACATATGCTATTTTCCCATCTCACTGGACCTAGTTTACTTTGTGTGACAGAATTTCATGCTTAAATATCTCACCTCCCTCCTAGGCTTACTTCTCTTGAAATATTTTAGCTTTTTAGATCTTACCTGTCTTTTCTGTTAACCTTTGAAATCTGCCTTCCCACATCTAGTATGTATGCCTCACTTTTTCTACAAACTTTAGCATGTAGTGTTTTTTTCCTCCCAAGGTTCTCATCATTTTCACCCCACTATCTATTCCATTCGTGCTACTTAGGATTGAACCCATAATAAAATATCCCTTTGTTGATTCTTCCACCTCTTGAAGAATGAACTTATCACTAAGTATGTATAACTATACAACAGAAACAGACATACATATACCTAAATGCTCTCTGTTATGTGCTGAACTCTTCCCCCATTTGGTTTCTCAATTTTTACATATGAATATGCTCTTCTTAATATATAACATTACTTTAATCCCTGGCCCTATTTTACCTACCCTGTTTCTTTTGCTTCAGGAATACCCTTAGTGCAAATAAGGTGGGATTTATTTTTGTTTTTTTTTTGCTTTGAATTCAGTTTCCCAGACTTATGGTAAATTGTAAACATCTGAAGCATCAATCTCCTTTGAACCCTAGGAATTCACAGTTGTAACACATCAGATGTTGAGTCAAGAAGGTTTCTGTACCTTCTGACTCTGAGCCAAACAGGTACTGAGTCATGTAGGCTTTGGTGCCTTCTGACTCTGAATCTATTGGTCAAAAGTGTATATATATACATCTATATATTCTGAGGTGAAATATTGCCTTGGGGCTCACTCATGGGAAGAATGATTCACCTGAGACCTTTTTTGATTTCCTGGACTAAGGACTCTGAGTAGACTTTTCAAAGGGTTCCAACTGTGAACACTGTGAACATGAACTCAGATCTTGATGCCTCCTGGTCTACTGATGCATTTTCTCCACTTTCAGGGTACTGAACCTTCCTCTGAATAAGTGAACAATGTTAGTAGGGAGAGGAGACCTCTGATAGCAGAGAGGAGACCTCTGATATCAACCCTTGTGAGAACACTGGACTAGAATAAAATACTAAAGTATGGGGTTTAGTGGCACTGGGATAGTTGTATGTTATTTCTCAATTATTATATTATTTTGCTGTGCCCAGAGCCCAGACTGAAATGGCCTCTCCCCATGTAAGATTGGGAGAAGATGAGTTGCCCTGGAGTTGGGGTGGTGCAGACCAGAGACAGAAGCTGGGTGCAGGGGTCCCTGGAGTCTGCTAAGTCCAGGGACTTAGGCAGGTGCAGGGAGAGTTTGAAGTGTAGCAGTCTCTTCCCCCATGAGGTAAGACATGGAGCAGTAGCAGAGAGCTGCCTGCATTGGGGCAGGCAGAAGCTGAGAGCTCTAGGCCCCTGGACCTGCAGGAGGATGAACCCCAGAGCTCAGGACTCAGTCCTAAGTTGAGATAGTGATGGGTTTGTCTTTCTGGTGTTGGGATTCAGCTTTTTTGTGTTTGAATAAATGTTTTGGTTCCATCTTCCATGTGGACAGTCTGTTATATGTTGTGATGCAGAATTATGCTGGCATATTCATAACCACCATAGGCACTGTGTGAATATCATGTTGATGCCATAAGGTCTTAATTACTGTAATATCATCACTTATCCATTGAATCAGTAACTTACCTCTGCAACTGAGAGGCCACAGGGGGTAGGCAGAATCTAAGTTTTGTTGGGAGAAAGATGAGGTGGAGATTAATAATGTAGACAGCACAGTTTAGACTTGATTAGAAACATAATTTATACTAGATTGAAAAGCTGAGAACTTACTTCCTTTGTCTACATGCTTTGGTTTATTTCCTGCCTATCTATCTTCAAATACCTTATTATTTTACCTGAGAAAGTAAATGTTCCTGATCACTTGACTAATATTGTACCAGGGAATAATTTGGATAGAAGATCTAGTTCATTTTCCTCTTTTCCCTAATTTATCTATATTATCTTGGGGGCATTTATCATATTTTTCTATTATTCTGTTCAATAACCAAGAGGCAGCAGGTTGTGATAGTAAGGGCACTGGACATGAGTCAGGAAGGCCCTGACTTCTAATTATTCCTCACATTTCTTACATGTTAAGTAATCTACAGGAAATCTCTGAACCTTAGTTTTATCCTCTGTAAAACAGGAATATAAATAATTGACATTTGTTTAGTGCTTTATGGTTTACCAAAGGCTTTAAATGCATGATCTGATTTGACACAGCAAGACTTTAAGACTACTGTTAGCAGGTTCTCTGTTTTGCAGATGAAGAAAATGACAGAGAACTGGAATTGAAGTTAGAAAGACCTGGTTTCAAATCCTGCTTCAAACTCTGATTAGCTGTGTCACTGCTGGAAACTTCTCTGCTCCTCTAGGAAATGAGGGAAATGAGCCTTGTGGCCTCTCCAGATTTATGATGCCTTCCAGATTTGTCATTCTATGAGCGTTTTGTTCTATCTATGATCTGCTTGTGGTCATATAATTCATAGATACATTGTAAGGATAAAATTAACCTATTTTAAGTATTGTAAATCTTTCATTGCTGAAAAATATCAACTATTATTATTACTATATTGTAATTAACTGCAGCACCCTTATTTAATGATTTGTGGGTCTATTCCTTAGTGCCTTACTCTCTAAAGTCATTTTGTGTCTGTATGGTGGAGTGTTAAGAAGTTTTTAGTAAGTTCCTTATGAATTTATTGATTAACATTTTATTTTTATCTATATATATCTATCAACTATCTCTCTATCATCTATCTATCTATCTATCTATCTATCTATCTATCTATCTATCTATCTATCTATCTATCTATCTATCT
>NW_027187460.1:49349535-49367652 GCF_028583685.1 Petaurus breviceps papuanus | reverse complement strand
TCTATCTATCTATCTATCTATCTATCTATCTATCTATCTATCTATCTGTGTCTGTTTTTCTGCCTGTCTGCCCTGCCTATCTCTGTCTCTTTCTCTATCTCTGTGCCTCTTTGTCTCTCTGTCTCTGTCTGTCTGTCTCTCTCTCCCTCTCTCTCTCTCTTTGTTTGTCTCTCTTTCTGAGTCTCTCTTTCTCCCTCATCTATTGATGACAGTGGAGGTAATGTGCCCTAAGTGGATAGAGAGTTGACTTTATGTTCTGCCTCTGACACATTCTGTCTCAGTGACCTTGAGCACATCAATGAGTGCTTTAGGAAACTCTCTAAGACCATAATTTAGAGGGTGTACACTTCAAAGGGGAAAGGGAGTTTCCTGGGAAATTCCTGGGAATTCCTTATAGAAATGAAATCACAGGTCCACTACCAGTCTCTGTAGTGGTTGTGGGGATCATTGGAATAAACTTCACTTTAAACATCTAGATACAAAAGAACATTTACTCTGGATTTTACATTTGTATCATGCTCTGAATTAATTTTCCTTTTCTTTCCTCTGGATTTATCATAAGGTTTACAATTTAGAGACTGTGATGCTGAGGCATGAGTTAACTTGATTTTGTAGGAGGCAAACTTGAGCCTGTGATTTGTTTCTGGGCTCCTGTTTACTGATTTCTTCTCTTGGCTTTTTGTGGTGCCAAAGAGATTATATTCATTACTAAAAGAAATAAAGTCCAACTAACCTCAGTGTTGTGGTTGAGTATATAGTGCCAAAGAAAGTTGTTCATTAAGGTTTTTGAGAAGTACCAAATACCAATGGGGGGTTCAGTTAATCTGAACTGATGAAGAGGGAGATAATTTAAATCCTTTCCAAATGGCTTAAATTAAATCTAGTTATTGAAATAGAAGCAGGTTTAGTACTCTGATTCTTTAGTTTCTGTGCAGGAAGTATCTATGTGTCCTATCTCTATTTTTTATAATATTAAGCACAGAGAAATCAAGACAAATGATGGGGAGTCATAAAAAAGAAAGGAAGAAAAAAAAGAAGTCGTAGGGTGATTGGGGTAGTCTGAAAAACCTCCAGTTTCTATGACTACTTTGAAAAGCAAAAGGTTTGAACAATGATAGATTGCCTCAGTTCTAGAAACATCTCTGCTCCCCTTACCCCATTTTGCTTTCCACAGGAATCTCTTTGCTTTTCTAAAACTTTATATAATATCCACCCTCCTCCAATATCCTTCTGGCTTCCTGGAACCATTATTTCTGAGCCACTTTTCTGGATCTGTCTATATGGAAATGTATATGTCCCATACCACAATGAGAGGCCTCACTGGCCAGTCTAATGCCTGCAACACAAGAGGTTGGAAAATAATCACATGTATTTGATTGAGACCTTATTCTTATCTATAAATCTTTGCCCTGGGCTTCCATCTTCTTGTTTGACTTGTCAGTTCTCAGAAATCAGGTAGGAGATGGCCTCCCACTTAGTGAAGTAGGAGTGCTGAGAAATTGGGGTAATTTGAGTATACAAAGTCCAGGCTGGCCTCATACAGAATCATTGTTGACACCACCCTCCTCACCCCAACACCACATTCTACCTTATCTTAAGGTTTTTCTGATGTCTTTGGTTATAATCTTTTTTACCTCCCTTCTCTCTTTTCCTTCCCAATTCTTCATTTTCCCTGTTGTTGGTTATTCTTTCCAATAACATTTAGTAAGTACTTGTTATGTTCTGGGTTACATGCTAGGCATGGGGAACTCAAAGGAAAATAAAAAGAAATTGCCCTTACTCTCGAGGAACTCGGGATGGGTGGGAGTGGTAAAGGGAAAGGGAAGGTTAGGAAACAACAATATATACCTAGAGAGATAAATAAGGAGCTCCTGTATAAGGAAGTCCCTTCTACCAATTCAGTTCAGCACCTTCTCCATAATTTATAATCTTAAAGAACAGTGTGTATATGGACACATAATTATATGTGGTACATACATATACATATGATCAAATCCTAATAAAGCTGCCCCCAGCCCCAGTATCATAACTTCATTATAGCCTTTACTTAACAGCAGGTCCACTGTACTTGCCTCACCCCCAACCCAACCCCTGCCAATGTCCTAACTTCTTCATATATTCCTCACTGCTCACTGGAACAACAGGTGTGTCCCTGAACTTTTAGTTACCACAGAAATGGCAGGTGTGTCCATGTGAAGGGTACCCAGCTGCTGCCTCTACCTAGTCACTGCCCCCAGACCCATTCCCATAGAAACAAGTGTATTCTTGGATTCAATCACAATCACATCATCCATCTAGCCCAAAACAGAACAACAACACCTAACTATCTGTCTTGACCAGACAGGACCACAATAGCTAGCCAATTGGAGGGAAGCATGACCAGAAAACTTGCGCGAAGCTCCCCCCCCCCATAGGATCCTTCCTCCATTACCTAATCCCTTAACACACCCCTCCTGCCTTTTTAATATTCATAATTTCTGCTATGTGATTGCATCTTTACTCTATAAAAATCTATCTTGCTTTCTCTGCAGTTGCTGGTTCCTCTTGGAACTTTGCCTGCTTCATGAGAAGCATCAATCTCAATAAATGCCTATACTTGAATTAGAGGTGGTCTGACTCTGAATTCTTTGAGATGGTTCCACCACAGCACATCATGAAACCCCAACAGTTTTTGGCTGGGCAGAGCCTCTACTGCAACACGTGTATATACTTCAAACAATGTAACATACACATGTGTAAGCACATATATACAGCAAACATGCATGTGCCTATAAAATGTATATATGCTGTATATATACATTTGTGCATATACATGTTTATATAAAATATTATGTACAGATACACATATATAGGTATATGTTTCTGTTTGTGTATATATGTACATGTATATGTATTTGTGTATCTATGAACTCAAAGTAATATTTCATAGGGAGCAATAACAACTTGGGAAATTAAGAAAGACCTCCTACAGAAGAAGGCACTCGAGTTGAATCTTGAAAGAAGCTAGGAATTCCAAGAGTTGGTGATGAAGTAGGAGAACATTCAAAGCATTGGTCACAACCTGTGAAAATTCAAGAAAATTGGAGGTGGGATATGCAGTATCCTATATAGGGATTGTTCTTGCCCAAACTTAAGTTTCTCATTTTGGGTCTTACGGGATCTTTTGTATGTCACACATCCACATATAAGTCAAGCTGCTTTTAGTATTCTTGGGCCACCTTTTGTTCTGTGAAAGTCTTAGAACCTACCTCATGGGTTGGTAGAGGATCAAGTGAGGTAATATTTATAATGTACCTACAACAGTACCTCAGTAGCACCATAGTGCCACTCTCTTTAAGACCCAAAGTAGTTGCAATAGACTGGGGCGCAGTTGTAGTGGAAACAGAAATGGATTTAGAATGAGGAGAAATGAAGCTTACATCCTACCTCTGACACTTATAAATTTTTAACCATGGGCAAATCACTTGACTATTATGAATCTCAGTTCCTCTTCTACGAATGAGAATACATGTACTGCCAGCCTGGAAGGCTATTGTAACTCTGTGTATAAAATAAATATGCAGTTGGTGGGTCAGGCACTGACAAATTGGGGGACTCTAGAATTTCCATAAAATACTGGGCCATTTCAAAAGTATTTCCCAAAAATCTCAGTGAAGTTTTAAGCTACTAAAATTTAAAATTGCACCAAGATTTTGGGGACATCCTGATTAAAGCATCAAAGATTGCAGAGCAATTTGCATATGTTATCTCATTTGAGTCTTATGACAAGATAATTTGGGTTCCTGGAAAGATGACTGACTCTGTATTAAGAGGACCTGTCTGAAATCTCTGTTTATGTCACTTAAGAGCCACATGACTTTGAGTACCTACTTTGGCTTTATTTTCCTCATCTGAAAATCAGGGAGTTGAACTAAATAGATGATCTCCAGTGTACCTACAAGCTCTAGTATAAATCTAAAGTCCTACAAGCTTTGTGATTTAGGTACTACAGGCATTGTTACCCCATTTTATTTTGCAGAGGAAGAAACTGAGGCCCTGGGTGGTTAGGTGACTCAATTATGACAACTATTATAAAAAAGGCAGGATTTGAACACAGGTCTTCCTTCATCATCTGCTACATTGTTATCTTGTTGTGGTAAGCTAGGTCTGTCTAAACAGTTATCTAATGACTATGGTTTAAACCTTCCAGATCTGCCAACCAAAACCGATATTATCCAAGTAATCTTCATTCTTCTTAGCACTTTAATATTCTCATTTTTCTTAAAAATGCATTTTTGTTGAATTATATTTGGTATAAAACTACACTGGTTAATAATATCCTTTTTTGAAGTGAGCATGGTTAACTCCTTATTTAAGAAAATTCACTTCTAATATGTTTGATTTTGTCTATTCCCTTCTTACAGTATCCTAAGGAACTAATAAAATGAAGGAACCCCTCCTTGGATTACAATGCCAAAGGCTATGATTGACTTCATGCAAATTTATGAGGACTTCTAGGGGACCCCAGGCAAAGGGAGGTGAGCTTGTCCTTTCATCTCAGTCAGTTTCTCATTTATTGCTCCTTTTTTTAAATCTTGTGCCCATTGACTGCATGGGGGGCAAATGCATTCTTATGTGTGCCATGGTGTGATGTCTCTAATGTGACTCATTAGTCTACTGAGAACATATATAGAACTAGAGCAAAACCAGGTTGATATTTTTAAAGCTAATGAGCCACTGATTAGCATCCGACTAGCTGTAGTTAGCAAGATATGTGCCCTTCCAATGATTTATGTTGATTAACATAATACAAGATTCTTTCTCATCTTTGAAGAAATTCTTTTCAGCCAACTCTGTAAAGTAATTCTTCTGATGCAGTTTATGGGCATAAGAGGCAAGCATAATTTATAAATAAAAAAATGAGAAAGTGCTTTTCTGTTAATATGGCATATTTAAGAGGAGAGGGAATAGTAATCAACAACAATAATAAAGACACTTACAAAGTGCAAGGAGTCAGAATAATGACAGAATAGAAATATTCATTAAAAAAATATCCTGAGGCCCCAGGTGAGCAATTGAAAGCTATACATCAGGCATGGTTTAGGGGTAGGACCTGAGCCCAGGTTTTCCTCTTTCTTGGGGCACTAGACTTCACCCTTTTTTTCTGAGCATAAACTAGTAACAAAACTAGTTTGTAATAGATAAAGTTCAGGTTTTGGAACCAGTGAACCTCAATTTAAATATAGATTCTGTTATTGTTTTACTTGAATAACTATGGACCAGTGTCCTAACTTCTCTGGGCTTCAGTTCTTCATTCATCAAAACAGGGAGTTGGAAACTTTTTTAGGTTTCTTACAAATGTAAATTATAATATAAGTGGCTTCCTCTATCCAGATATCTGGAGGAGGGATTTACAAACACTGGTTTGTAAATTTTGGGAAATTTTGTCCTACTGGAGTAGGTGGCTTGCTCCTTTCAGAGACAACAATGAAGTTTTGAATATGTTAAGTACCATGATATTATCAATAAAAGAACTAAAAATTAATAATTGTCTCAAAGGAACAAACACATTTATTGCTAATGTATCTCATCCTTTTAATAAATCACTGTCATGTGCCACTTCTGAAATGAATGCATTATCAGAAAGTGGGAAGAGATTCTAATAGGATCATAGTGCTCTAGATATTAAATTGGAAGAAAATTAATTTTGTCACCCAACAACTCTTTTATAAAACAAAACCTATAAAGAGGAAATCATTTGCTCAAGGTCACATAGAAAGTAATTTAATGCTATTTCGAAAGAAGAATAATCTATCCCATGCTCACTTTTTGAGCCAACAGATGTAAGTCATTTTCAGGAGTAGCCTATTTTCTCCAAATGAAATATAACTAATAACACCCCCTCAACCCAAAACATCTCTTCTTATCCTAGAGATCTGGATAAATGCAACCACTCATAGTAATATAGCTATACATTTATAAGAGCTCCAAAAGCTTCTGACTCCCTCATTTTACAGATGAAGAACTGAAACCAGAGAATTAAAGCCAGCTCTAACTTGGGTGTACATTAATAACCAAGAAATTGCTAATCAAATAATGAATTAGTTTATTGTTTTGTTGACTTCCTGCTTTAAGAAAGTGTTGCCAATTCAGATTAAAGTATGTTTCAGCAGGTTGTTAAACATTTACCAGCACACCTCTGTATTGCTTTGTAAACATTGCTCAAGTTGAGCAGAAGTGCCATAGAAGCCCCAGGGAATGAAATTATCACCAACCTAGAAGCAAGGTCATGGTAAGCTGCTGCTGCTGATAAAAACAACATCAGTAATAACTTATTATTATTTTTTTAAAGCAATCAGGGTTAAGTAACTTGCTCAAGGTTACACAGCCAGTTATTTCTGGGTGTGGTGCTGAGTATCTGAGCCCGGATTTGATCCAGGTCATCCCGACACTGGAGCCAGTGCTCTTACTCGCTGAGCCACCTGGCTGCCCCTAAACAATTGGGGTTAAGTAACTTGCTCAAGGTTACATGGCCAGGTGTTTCTGGGTGGGTGCTAAGTGTCTGAGCCCGGGATTCGATCTCCAGGTCTTCTCAACACTGGAGCCAGTGCTCTTACTCGCTGTGCTACCTGGCTGCCCCAGTAATAACTTATTATTAATGATAATTTATATGGGGCTTTGGTTGGAAAAATACATTAGCTAAATCTTTTGAGCCTTATGAGAGACCATTTGTAATCCACTAAACCCTGCAGATGCTTTTCAGACAACTTCTATCTTCTATCTAACTTGAGAGATAGAGAGGTTCCCCTCCCTGGAGATTTTTAAGAAGATAATGGATGAAAACTTGTCAAGTATAAGTGGGATTCCTTTATAAGGATTTGGGGTTAGTCTGGATGGCTACTGAATTTTCTCCAAACTCAGATTCTATGATTATACCTATTCTAATTTCATGAGCCTCACTTTCCAGAAACATAAACTGGGAATAACAATATATGAACCATCTTCTTTCTAGGATTGCTGTGAGGATCAAATGAGTAAATGTTTGATAATGACTAATAATAGCCAGCATTTATATAGTACTTCAAGGATTACAAAAACACTTTGTAATTTTTCATTTGGTTTTCACCACAGTTCTGTGAAGTATATATTAGTTTCTCCATTTTATGAATGAGGAAACTGAAGGTGAGAGAGAGAAATTCACTTGCCCAGGATTACACAGCCAAGCATGTGAGTTATATAAATGCAGATGTTATTTTGTTGATACTACTGATACTACTACTACTACCATTACCACTACTACTACTACTACCACTAGTACTACTGTTATTACAGCTACTAATGCTACTATCATTTAGTTAGTTAGCATTTATATAATGCTTTTATGTTTGCAAAGAAATTTTCAAGTATTATCTAATTTTTCCTTCACAGCAACCCTGAATAGAAATGCTATTATTATTCATATTTTTACAGATGAGTCTACTGAGGCACAGAGAGGTTAAATTACTTGCCCAAAGTTACACAACTAGTAAATGTCTTAAGCTGGGTTTGAAGTTAGGCCTTCTTGACTCCAGGTCCACTCATTTATATACTTTGCCACTTGGAATGAACACTTATCACAATGTTTGCATGGCATGAAGTATTTTTTGTGTCCTTATGGAATAGAATACAATAATATTAATGTCTCTTCTCTGTTTTACAACTATGTTCTTTCTTCTGGTTTGCTGAAAACTTGGCAAATGACATGATAGTCTGCTATGTATCAGAAAACTGTAGAACATTGATATGGTGGAATAGAGTCCCTTGAGAAGAATCTTGTGCTCCCAGATTTCTCTCTTAGCAAGATGCTATTCTTGTCTGAGTTGTTGGAGTGATGTCATGTGAACAATGTTGGTCTATCTAGCTTTGTCATTTACTAGGCATGTGATTTTAGGCAACTCAGGATCTCTGAGATTCAGTTTTCTAATAACTATGATGGGGGGAGAGCATTAAACATAGGCACATTCATTTGTTAAAGAGTTATATAAATTGTTCCCCATTGCCCTGACCTCACTCTGCCGCCTATGACCTATGATTCTGCTCATCCTACCATGTAGTCTGGCTTCCTTAAAGTGTTAGCTTAAGCATCATCTCCTCCTCGAGGAGTTTCCTGATCTTCCTAGCTCTTATTGCTTTATCCCCCTATTACTTTGTGTTTACATTGTATAGACTTTGTTTTTGCTTCATAGAACCATAGATTTGGAGATGGAAAGGAACTTAGAGGCCATTTAATCCAAATCCTTCCATTTTGCATATAAGAAATCTATGACTCTATGAAGTGAAATAACTTGCCAACTCTTTATCTTTGCATGTGTTGGTTTCTCACAATAGAATGTAACCTCCTTGAGGGCAGGGTTGTTTCATTTTTTACTTTGTATCTCAGTGCCTATCAAAGTGACAGTGATATTATGTGACAGAGTAGTCACTTAATAAATTACTGTTTAAGTGAATTCACCAACCAACAATCATTTATTAAGCACCCTTTAGATGTCAGGTAGTAAATTCAATTGACAATCAGTAGTATGGTACAGCAGGATGAAATATTTATGTTGAAAGTCATGGTGAAGCAGTGATTGCTTCATGTTTAGCAATTAAGTATTCCCATCATTTAACCTTCTGTAAACAACTCAGTTCATGCTATTTATTCCTGAAAATCACTCTGGGAACCAGCAAGACAAAACTAATATTTTCATGTTTCAAGCTCTTGCTGCTGGAGCTTATGTTTTCTTCCCCTAAGAAACTAGAGGAGCTCTGATATGGCATCTAAATGCCAAAACCACTTATAGAGCAAGCAAGTTCAGTGAGCCCAATTAGCAAGGGGCATAACTTTGACTCAGCACCATCCTGCATGATCTTGAGCAGTGAAATGGACCCTGCAGAACACACCACAAACACAAGCTGTAATCAGTACAGTCTGGTGCTGAGCTGAGAGGGGCAGTGCTTACTGCTTAGCTTTGGACTTTCACTACAAAATAGAGGAAAATTAAACTGATTCATTTCATTTCATGTAGAAAGATACTAATAATGTTGGTGAACCAGTTCATCCTTGACATTCACTAATTAATTATTAATCTCATTTTGTTCATCGAAAAGCTAGTACTTAACCTTTCCCCAATTTTATTTCATTTATTCTTCTCCTCCCCCCAACTCAGTTTAATTCAAGCTTAAGGGTAGTTCAGTCCCTTGAGAAACAGTATACTTCAATTAGATGACACTAATTACTAAGACTTAGAATAGCAATGAATAAAACTTCCAGGAAGATGCACAGTTATTAGTTTTCTAAGTACATTTTCACTTTGGGGAATTCTTTGTGTTTTAATCTCATTTGGAGAGGGTTTAACATTTGGAGGTCATGAATAACAATCTGAGCATATGGAATATTGCCTTAGAGTAAACCAGAGAGTATTTGCCCCATATCCTGCCACACTTTTCCTTTTTACTAACAGCTAGCACCTTCCTTCTACAATTACCTTCCATTTAGACTGTAGATATGTACTGTCATAACAGTCATTTAAATTCTGTCTCCCTGCATTTAAATGTGAGCTCCTTGTGGGCAGAGACTATGTTTTTATGCTTATTTGTATCCTCCATTTTAGCACAGTGTTTGGCACATAGTATGTCATGAACAAGCCCATGTTGATTGACAGAATTACCTTTCTGTTTATTAGGACAAAAGCAGCAATGATGTGGCATACAACTCTGAATTTGTTTTGCTTCTAATAATATTTTCAGAATATAAAGAGGTCATGAGACCAAAAAGAGTGGACCAGTGCCTGAGAGGGTAGCTATCAAAATGAAGTGAGATAAAGTCTGTGTCATACTTTCTAAATCTTAAGGCACTAAATAAATATCAGGTACATACTGATATATAAATATCAATCAATCAGTGGCAGGTGGGTGGTATAGTAGGTAGGCCAATAGATTTGGAGTGATGAAGACTGTTTCAAATCCTGCCTCAGATACTTACCCACAGTGTGACACTGGGCAAGTGGTTAAATCTCTCTTTGCTGAATTTTATTTTTATTTTTGCTTTTTGGAGGAGAAGGCAGGGCGGTTGGGGTTAACTGATTTTCCCAAGGTCATGTGGCTAGTAAGTGTTAAGTGTCTGAAGCCAAATTTTAACTCTGGTCCCCCTGACTCCAGGGCCGGTGTTCTATTCACTGTGCCACCTAGCCACCCCTCACTGAACCTTTCAAAGTCTTCAACTATGAAGTGGGGATACATAACAGGGTTGTTGTGCATATCAAATTCATATAAAGTGCTTTGCAAACTTAAAAACTCTATAATGTTAGTTATTATTATTACTAGATATTATAGATCACATATGCATTGAATGATAAGAAATATGCTAGGTATTGGTATAGAAAAACACATAAAAAGCCTTGCCCACTATCAAGACACTCAATAGGAAGATAAATTATTATTTATTATATTATTAAATTTTATCCTATTAGATTTAGAGGAATGTCCTAGCCTGTCAAGATGTTTTTGGATCATGAGTTTACCATCTGCCATGTTGGTTCTCCCTCTCACCTTCCTGATATCTACAGATGTGAGAAGTATGAAATCTGAAACCTTTACCAGCTCATTGATTATGATACTAGATAGCATGGGGCCAAGAATAAATTCCTGGGACACTGCACTTCAGAATTTCGAAACTGAGTATAATTATTATTATTGAGTATAACTTCAGTTAAACTGAACTACATATTATTACCTATATTTTGTCCATTTTTTCTGTAAACATATATATGTATATATACACACACATATATGATAGAATATTTGTGTATATATTATATATATTACATATATACATATATGCACATATTCTTTATTCTTAGAATTACTGCCTTATATCTACAATCCCACAGCATAAAGTCTAAAGAATGTATTAGATTTCATATCTACTTGGATTTACACACATTCTCTCCACTCATAAAATGTAAGCTCCTAAAGGAAGGAATTTATTAATCTCTGTTACTTTATCTGCAGGTCTTATCATAATATCTGTTACACTTAAGACATATAATGTTCTTGAACTGAAATCAAGAGAACCCTGCCCTCATTGCTCAAGGTACATTAATCTCTGCTACCTTTGAATTTTCACTGTACCATGTTTACATTTCTCATGCACTTATAGCCCTCTATGTTTTATAGTCATTTCTCTCCTTCCCTATCTTCTCAAGTCTCCTGACATTTGATTGTGAGCTCTTTGTAATACAGGACAAGACATGTGCCTTTTTTTCCCTTACTTCTGAATGTATATATCCCTTAATGCCTAGTACAGTGTCTCACATTTTTCAATAATCCCTTAAACTTTTGTTGAATGAAAACAAATTACTTTTTAAACAAATGAAAGAGTAGGGACAGTTGTCCCACTGCACCTTTTCCTCTCTCCCATTTTCTCTCTTTGCTAGGGATTCCATTATTCTTTCAGTTTATTTATGTAAATATCACTATTAATGCTTTTATTTATTCATCTTTTCCCTAGAAATTTCAGCTTCTGTCAATTCATTCTATTCTGTCAATTCAAACTATTTGCAGTCGCTACATTAATTTAATCATGAGTATTCTTAGTTCTCGTACCTTTCTATTTTAAATGAATGGGCAAAATATCCCTTCCTCCATCTTAACATCAGGTGAGTCATTTAAATAACACTCTTCGGAGATTTTGAAGCTCCTTCTCTATCTTTTGCTCCTCTTTCTTCTTTGTCTGCACCTGACATGACACTATCACAGGTAACTCCCCGGGTGGAAGCTTCCTTATTCAAAGTAATTTGGCAAACATAGTCCTAGCGTGTTATCTGGGGGCAATGAAAAGTTAAATACCTTGCCTAGGATCATATCACATACATTTATCAGAAACAGGACTAGAACATAGGCTGACTTTGAGACTGCTTCCTACCCCTTCATATTATGATACTTCTGTGATTTTTTTATATATTCACCCTCTTCATGACTCACATAGCCACTATTTTAGTTCATGCCCTCTTCACTTAAATATTTACTAATAATTATCATCATATTTACTAATTGTTAATTAGCTACTCTCAGTGTACAATTTACTAAACTTTGGTTGTTACCCATTATATGTTGGTCGATTGTTGTTTCTCATCCTTAGAGAGGAACAAAATGACATCGCTATCTTGGAGGCAAGGTACAGTGTTTCTGACTGTGGTATAGGGATAATGGCTTCAGCATTGATTGATGATGGTGTGTTGAGAACACTATGGAAGCATTCACCCCATCTCTCAGGATCATGTCCTTATCACTAATCAGTCCATCAGCACTGAATAGAGGAGATGCACCATAGGTCTTTGGTTCATAAATAGTCTTCAGGACATCATAAAAACACTTTGGATTATTATTATCAATATAAAAGTGAACTTTATCTGCCTTCTTACTGAGCCAAGAATCCTACATCTCACTAAACTTTGCTTACTCTTTACTTTTCATGGAATTAAATGCTTCCTTCTTAGAGACAGATGGACTATCTTAATGGTACACCCTATTGAGTTCTTATTTTTTGTTTATTTATCAGTTTTAGAATCTCCCTATTATTTTTATCCAACAAGTCTTGGTGTTTGTGAGTGTCCTGACCCAGATTAATAAATGTATGACTGTACACCAACTCTCTGAAAGCTGCCCACTCCTTTTCTGATCCACTAAGGCCAAGTGTGTGTTCGCTCATCTTTCCTTCCAAGTTAGTAATGAACTGTTTCTACTTAAAGAAGTGGTCTAATCTGTTGATATTAAGTCTTCTGGTAGTCGTCTTGCTTTGGGGTCATTGCTTTTGTTCAATGTGAATATTTAGCTTGGAGAGGATAAGTCTGTGATCAGTCCAACATTCTGCACCACCCATTGCCTTCATAACTCTGACATTCTGTTGGTCTTTTCTTAAAATGACATAGTTCATTAAATACCAGTGTTTGTTGTGAGGATGCATCCACAAAGTTTTATTGTGTTTAGGTAAGGAGGAGACAGTGTTGGTGATGATAAGATCATGAGAAGTACAATTCTTCAGTAGTAAGTAACCATTGCTGTTGTTATTTTTGACTCTATTCCTTCCAAAGACTCCCTGTCATGTCTGGTAGTTTGTACCTACTCTTACATTAAAAGCACCCAGAACTATAAGCTTGTATTCTTTCATCACATTGATGATGAGGGTATCCAGGTCTTCTTAACATTTTTCTTTGACCTCATCAGGGTTTGTCATGATGGGAGAATATGAAATTAAGATGGTAGGATGGCACTTTCCTACAAGTGGCATTTGCATTGTCTTGAGTACATGAATGTATTGCATTCATTCCTTTTGGTAGGCATAAGAGCTTGTTGAGTAGATTGGTTTTGTTCACAAAGCCCATACCAGTTTCACAGCTCTTTCCTTCACTGAGGTCTCTCTAGAAAATCATCCAGTTCATGCTTCAGTAAGCTGATCTTCATTAGGATGCAATTCCTGCTGAGTTTTCTATTATATATAGAAAGAACATGGCATCAAGGAGGACAAAAAGATGGACACTGAATGCATCCTGAAGTTTAAAGTTCATTGAACATTTATGTATCACATATACATGAACAATTAAAACACAAAATGGAACAAAGTTAAACAATAAAGGGAATTATGGAGCATTAGAAAAAAAGTCTTCTCTAAGAATACAAAGATAAGAGAATAAGCATTTATATAGCATCTGCTATGTGATAAGTGCTTATTTTTTTAAAAAAATATTATCTCATTTGATCCTCACAACAACCCTTTAAGACAGGTGCTATTATTAATTCCATTTTATAGTTGAAGAATTTAAGGCAAACAGGTTACATATCTTGCTAATGGATACACAGTTAATATGTATCTGAGGTTGGATTTGAAATCAGGTCTTAATGATTGAAGGCCCATTGCTCTATCTCCTATCCCACTAGGTGCTTCCTAGAGGACACCACAATTACTCTTAGATTAATCAAAGAAGACTTAATAGAAGAGGTAGCATTTGATTTAGACCTTAAAGGTTTCAAAGAATAAGGAATACAGACTGCATACAAAGCTGAGGGAATATGAGCAAATGTAGACAGACAGAAAACATGGGGCATTTATGAAAGATGGTTTGGCAGGTATAGAGTATGTGGAGGAGAATATTGTAAGATATGGCCATGTGAAGCAAGGTTAAAGAATGACTTTAAGGTCAAGTTAAGAAGTATAAGTTTCATTCAATATGCATTGACTGAGTGATAATATCAGAAGGCTAATCATACAGCAGAGTTAATTAATGATGGTATAAACTAGAAACTGGTGTCCACAGTAACAACTAGCAAAGTATTATAATAACTCATCTAGGTGTTAATAACTATATTTACTGGGTAGTAGCAATGCAAAGGAGGACAGGATATTTAAAAGTTTGATTGTGATGAAATCAATGTCATAGGGGCTCAATGTGGAAAGAAGGGAAAGGAAAGAGTCAAAGGTAATAATAGCCAGCAGTTATAGGGCTTTTCAAGGTAACCAAATGTATATTATCACATTCAAGAGGGAGTTATATTTTCTTGTTTCCATATAAGTCTCTGGTAATTTTCCTTCTTTAAAAATTACTTATTGATAAGTTTTTTTTCATATTACATACATTTATGGAATATTCCCATTCTGTTACTGGTCTTTTATAATAAAGTAAAACAGTAAGGATATGGTAATCTCATCTGAAAATGCATGCAATGTTTCAAATTTCTGTCATTATCCCATCCCTCTCTATTAAGAAAATGAAAGAGAAATCTATTTTCACTCTTTCCAACTCTCCAACCCATTGAAAAACATAAAAAGAAAAGGAAAAAAAACATTTATTTATGCATAGTCAAACAATAGAAATCCACCAATGGCTTTATAGAGACTTTACATAGATAGAAAGATAGGTAGATAGATAGATGATGTGTTTCATCTTTAATCCTTTGGAATCATGAATGATCATCACATTAGTCATAGAGCCTATAGCTTTCAATTAAATTTTTTATAGTGTTTCTACTATTGTATAAATTGTTCTTTTAGTTCTGATAATTGTTCATCATTTTATGAAAGTCCTCAACATTGTTCATTTTTATAATGTTGATAGTGTAGCATATGTTGTTTTTCTGATTCTTCTTACTTTACACTGTATCCATTCATATAAGTCTTTCTATATATTTTAAATTAATCTTTTTTCTCATTTCTTTAACCATAGTAGTTTTTCATCACATTCACTTACTCCAGTTTATTCAGAGATTCCTTCATTGATGGGAGTCCCTTTCTTTTCCAGAATTTCTTTTGTACTCACAGACACAGACACACACAAACACACACTTCTGTACATAAAGGAAATTTTTTTCTTTCTTTGATCTCTTTTGTTTATAAGTCTAGCAGATAAAAGAAAGAAAAATCAGTCCTTCATGCATAAATATATTTAGAGTAGTTTTTTTTTGTCATGGTGAAAAACTGGAAATTAAAGGGATGCCCATCATTTAAAGTAGAATTCTTTTTGAAAATTAGACTGAATAGTTTTCTGTCCATATACATAGATGATAAATACAACAAAGTGGGGGAATAGGTGAAGAAATATCTGTAATGTTTGTGGTATGATTTTCAGTATGTCAGGTAACTTCTTTCTATTCAGTTTCTTTAATTTTTAAATGAGAATAAATATTCCCTGAATCAATAAGAATGTTCTGTGGGAAAGGGGCAATATAAATATCAAATATAATTATTCATGAGCCTAAAATGTTATGTAAGCCTAAAGTCCTAGAGTTTTTGCTTAGCAAGCTATTTCTAAATGCCGGGGCTATTTATTTTTTCTTTTTTAAATTAACTACTTCTAAAAACTAAGAAGCCATCATCTGTCTTATGCTAGGTAGATGTGCTCACCAAGGACAAAGCTACTTCTTTACACCTCTGAACACAAACCCAAACAATAGACTGGAGGAAATGTGTTATTTTCATGTTCAAATAATTGAAACATTATAAATGTTAGAAATGGTTCAATGGAAATATGAAAAATCACATGATTTATAGATGAGACCCAAATTATGTCTATACCAAAGCAATGGTCTATTGAAGAAAGTAGCAGCTTACCAGTCAAGATTTAACATTGAGCTCTGAGGTTATTTGTACATGATTCCAAAGCAACTCTCTCTCCCTCTCTTTCTCTCCCCCACCCCTCCTTTATTTATGTTTTCACATTGATGGATTTCTTGCCTTGGAAAATTTGCCTTTGGCTAATCCTCACTTTCCTCCTCCCATCCTTTAAAGTTCAGTTTGAATCCCACATCACCTGTGAAATCTTTGCTTATGACTCTATCCTTTTTTTTAAGCAATTGGGGTTAAGTAACTTGCTCAAGGTTACACTGGCCAGTTATTTCTGGGTGTGGTGCTGAGTGTCTGAGACCAGGATTCAATCTCCAGGTCATTCTGACACTGGAGCCGGTACTCTTACTCGCTGTGCTACCTGGCCGCCCCTTCTGACTGTATTCTTAAAAGAATTCATGTCTCTCAACTCCTGTGAAAGGTATTAGTCTTTAATGTCTAATAAAAGGAAATTAGTGTCTAAATTTTCCATATAATATTTAGACATTTAATAATGTCTAAATGTCTAATAAAAGGAAATTAGTGTCTAAATTTTCCATACAGTATGTTTGCCCACTTGTCACCAAAAACAAAAGACAATTGGAAACTTCTTATAATTGAAAGAAATGAAAGGGTATGATACCGTAAAAGGGACAATGCATTTGAAATCAAAGAAACTGGGTTAAAATTCTGCCTTTGACACTACCTATGTGACTTCAGACAAGTCATTTAACCTCTATGGAACTAATTTTTCTCATACATGGAATAAGAGTTTGGACTAGATGTCCAAGGAGTTCTATACCACCTCTGGATTTGTGATTCTATGATCCTTTGACAGGGGTTCAAGTCCTAGTTTTGCTACTTGCCATTTATTTAATCTTTTCCAACCCATTAAACATCTTTTCATTTAAGTTTCTTTCTTTTTTCTTTTTTTTTGCCTTTTGGGGTTAAGTAACTTGATGAAAGTTATGTGGCTAGTTTTTTTGTGTGGATGTTAAGTGTCTGAGGCCAGAACCGAACTTGGGTCCTCCTGACTCCAGGGCCGGTGCTTTACTTGCTGTGTCACCTAGCCGCCCCATTTAAGTATCTTTTAAAGTAGCTTCTGTTCTCTTGTCTGTAAAACTGATATTGGACTAGTTGCTTTCTAAAGTTTTGTTCTTCTTGAAATCTATACATTCATGAAAATGGAGAATATAAAATATTGATTCCAGCAGAATGTAAAATTGTTGAGTACAGAGGTTACCTTAAAAAAATCTGTAATTATTTGCACATAATAGGTATTTAATAAGTGGTTTTTTTTAATAATCAAATTAAATTATACTTGATTGAGGACAAAAAGCTAAACAAGGAACTTTTTTGTTATTGTTCTTTCCTTTCAAAACCATGAGATGAAGATTGGCAAGATTAGAGAATCATAGAATTCAGAGAAGAAAAGAATCTTAGAAACCATCTAATTCAAATCCATGAAGGATGGGGCCTGAGCAGAGAGCTTTCATTACTGGTATGATAATTTATAAGATCTTTTTTCATAATATCAAAGTTTTCTTTTAATATGTTTCTCTCTATGAATAAATCAATTTTACTTCCTTTTATCCCTCCCTCCCTTGTGTAATATTTGATTTAATGCAATTATTGTTTTACTGAATAAACTTTTGTAAAAATTTTTTTTGAGTGCCTATATTTATGGTATTGGGATAAACTAAGTAAGATAAGATCTCTTCCTCTAATGTAGTTTATGGATTAGTAGGGGACATAAAAGAAGTACAGCAATAAGAACTATTATATGATGAGGAATGGAAGAGATATCAACAAAATATGAATAAATACTATGACAGTGGAAAGGAAGCAATGCTTAGAGGTAGAACAAAGTGATTTTTGTTTCATTCATTTTCAATAATAGTGAAATGCTTCATTATGTTAATCTGTGACCAGGAACTGTGATATATCAAAACTTCTTTCTCTATCTCATATATATATATATATATATATATATATATATATATATATATATATATATATATATA
>NW_027187460.1:49329540-49348350 GCF_028583685.1 Petaurus breviceps papuanus | reverse complement strand
AAGAAAGAAAGAAAGAAAGAAAGAAAGAAAGAAAGAAAGAAAGAAAGGAAGGAAGGAAGGAAGGAAGGAAGGAAGGAAGGAAGGAAGGAAGGAAGGAGGAAGGAAAGAAGGAAGGAGGGAAGGAAAGGAAGGAAGGAAGGATGGAAGGAAAGGAAGGAAGGAAGGATGGAAGAAAGGAAGAAAGAAAGAAAGGAAGGAAGGAAGGAAGAAAGAAAGAAAGAAAGAAAGAAAGAAAGAAAGAAAGAAAGAAAGAAAGAAAGAAAGAAAGAAAGAAAGAAAGAAAGAAAGAAAGAAAGAAAAGGAAGAGAAAAAGCTAGTCATTAAACCCTAAGTTAGCTGGGCAGCTTTTGGCCATCAGAATTTACCTTCCTTTCAAGAGGAGAGGGAGAGAGAGAAGATGAGCTGAGTTACCCAACTGGCTGGGTCCCTATTCAGGCAGCTCAGACTACTCACAGGTTGTGTTTGTCCTTCATTTGTGAAGAGGACCATGACATCAGGGAGATGATGCCATGATTTGCACTTGAATATTATTTGAGTGAGGGAGGGCTGCACAGGGTCACCAGCTTTACTTTTTCCTCCACAGCCATCAGTGTCAAGATACTCATCATTATAAAGTGAAATATGTGTGTATATGTATGTCAGATATTCATATAGAGCTATCTACATATACAAATATGCATAGGTCTCTGCATATATATGTATATATATTTATATTTCTACACACACATATATATCTATATAGATAGATGATAGATAGAGAGAGAGAGAGAGAGATAGAAAGATAGATACAGATATATATGTAGAAAAGTCCTCAAAAAGGATTTTTAAGTACCCAGGATGTGTGAGGCATTGTGCTAAGTGATAGTGAGATAAAGAAAATTTCAAAAAAAGAAAAAACACTCGAAAAAGGTCCTTAGTCTCAAGGGGCTCACAATCCAATAGGAAAAACAACATGCAAACAATATTGATATAGTCCCTATGAATTCCATAAAATGTGAAATACATACAAAGTCATGCCCTTCATTCATTAGTTCTGTGACTCAAAGAAATTTGTACCTTATTATGGCATGTGTGCATGTGTATTGTGAAGTTTATATATAGTGTTGGGGGGGAGAAGAATTTGTATAAGTAAATGGTAATACATGGAAATGCTTCCCTTAACCCAGCAGTTTTCATGGAGGAATCTTCCTATACTTGCAATGAATGATAAATCCTTCCTAGGGAAGTATTGTGGTGCTGTTCAATATGTGCTCTGTGTGTGTGTGTGTGTGTGTGTGTGTGTGTGTGCATGCACCTGTGCAAGTGTACATGTGCACATGAATAGGGTTGGATACTGGCTACTATTTTTAGTGAAACAATCAATTCCCCATCCACCCCTCATTCTCAGGTAGAGTAAAAGAATAAAATTTGACAAACCTTTCAATTTAGTTTTCAGGTTCAATGTGTTTTCATGTTCAAAGAGATGGTACCCCACTTTTCCTGCCTCCAGTTCTCTCCCTTCTATTACTGATATTCTATTAATAGCAGTACGTGCACTGGATGAAAATTGCAAAGAGAAAAATTTAGATTTGATAAAAGGAGACATTTCTTAAAAACTGGAGTCAAGTGGCAATAGAATAGGCTTCCTCTGGAGGTAGTGCATTCTCCCTCAGTGGAAGTCTTCAAATAATGATTGGATGACCATTTGCCAGACACATTGTAGAGAGAATTCTTTTTTAGGGCATGAGTTGGATCAGATGGCTATTGAAGTCCTTTCCTCCTCAGATAATTTTAAAAATTACTTTCTTTTTCTCAGCTAAAGATAAAAGACAAATGCCACCAAGAAAGAACATTTTGGTATGGATGAGTTTAAGCAAAACGGTAAAGGATATATTAGGTCCTTTCCAATTTGGATGAGATTGTTCTGGAAAGGAGTTTGGTTAGGAAGCAAGTGGATACTGACCACAGGAAGATAGAAAGAAAGTGCCATTGAGGGAGAATAGGGAGTTAAAAGGAAAGGCTTGAGGCATTGTAAACAAATAAATGTTTTATTTGAATCTTTGTTTTATCTTAATTCATGCAAGTACAAAATAACTACTATATCTAAAGGTAATTTTTCGCCCTCCCAGTGCCCATATGTATGTATTTTTGAGGAAGGTACAATAATTGAGTGTACTATGTGTACTCATAGTCCTGGCTAGTCTTCCCTCAATGAGCAGGGTAAGTATGTTCCCTCAATGAGGTAGGATTGACAACTCAGTATCAGTGGTAACTCTACCATGTGCCTGTGGTCTAATAATGCACTTCTCTAACCTACTTTTTTACACTGGTTACAAAATTGTGAAGCAAAGGTCTTCTATTTTAAGTGACACATGATCCTGGCAACCATAGAAACAGCTTAGTTTTCAGTCACACCATGGGGTGTGAAAGATGAGACTCCATTGCATGCCTATGACCCTTTTGAGTACAAAGGGGGTCAATCAAAGCTAATTAGCATATCATCAATTTAGCTGTCCATGTGTATGCACATATATGTATATATTCATATGACCACATCCTTATATAACATGTTATAGCATGCTTTAAGTGTATATAATAAATTTTTAATATATTGCTATATCATACATATAAATTACATATGACATCCATAATGTATCATTATGTAATGTGTATATGTTATGTATTTAATATATGAGAGAACATATATATTTATTGTGTGTCTATATGATATACCTGCATATACTTTTGAAAGAAGATTAAAAACAAATTTTATAGTAACAAGATTTACTCATGAATCCTAGAGAACTGGCAACATCATTCAGGGGAGAATTGCTCTAATTAAGTCATATAAATATATAGCCATTATCCATATCCTCTCTGTGATTCAGCATGACCAGGAGCTCAGCAATGTCTATATCATCCCATTGGAAAATGAAGCTGCTGCTGACAAGTATATTTCTACTATGCATCAATAGCTAAAAAATTACTGCCTACATCACATTCCCTCACACAGTGACTGGCAATGCTTTAATCTATCCTTTTAATAGTGTCTACAGCTGTTACCAATAGGGCTGATCACTGTGCTGATTTTGTAAATAAGATAATGGTTTCCTTTAAAGGAGTGCCTATCTCATTTGAGAAGGGTAAGATAGAAACTTTCCAAATTTCCCTGTTAGACTGGTCCAGAGAACATGGTATGATTTCCCAGAGTCTGCTTTAGGGGGGTCAAAAACAGCTGTGATTTGGGATGTATTTTCACATATATCTTCACACTCAGAATGTGATTAGTCAGGTGAAATCACTTCAGCGTGAGTTGCTAAATATTCACTTTCTGTATGAGACAGCACCCTAAAGCAGTCAATATCCCTATTACTAAAAATGAATGTGAGTGAACTTGGAACTTAAATAGAGAAAATGCTGAACTTGAATTGTATTTTTTTTTAAAGCAATCGGGGTTAAGTAACTTGCTCAAGGTTATAGGGCCAGTTATTTCTGGGTGTGTTGCTGAGTATCTGAGCCCAGATTTGATCCCCAGGTCATCCCGACACTGGAGCCGGTGCTCTTACTCACTGTGCTACCTGGCCACCCCCTGAATTGTATTTCTTTAAAGCTCTGTTCCATTCCCTGAAAACTTATTTATCCTTACCAGTCACTAACTGGCTTCCTGTGGAAAACTCAATTAGGGAGATGGCCCAATTACAGTGGGTCAACCATAGCTTCTGTAGATCCACAGGTAATAAACAGCGTGATAATGGAAACAGAAATAGAGCATTGAAGGATATCATTTCATTGCTGCCTAGCTTTAAGCCTTGTATTTAGTGAGAAGTAAAAGAAGGTACCCAAACAGGATAATGTCTGCTAAAAGTCTATTTAGGGAATATATATTAGTAAAATGAGTAGTCATAGAGACTTTGCTAGAATGATTAGAGAATTATCCTGATTTCATGATGACATGGAATAAAACTCTGAGTTGCCTGAGTCAAGTGAATCATTCTTAGACTTCAGATTACACAAAAAAGTTCTCAAGAAGGCAACATTATTTTATTCCCTTCTGGAGGTGACAATGGTGGTTTAAAAAAAGTTAAGTATTAGTTATGCGTTTAGAAGACTAAGCCTTCTAATTACCATTTCATTCAATTACTTAGCATGTTCATCTGCTGTTTATACTTTTACCTCATTAAATTCTTATTGAATGTGTAGTGAATATGTTTCTCTTATTTACAAATAGGAGCCGTAAGTTAAAGAAAATTATCTGTGACCCTATGAAAATGTCTTTGCAAAGCTCTTTATCCTGATGGGAATTGGTCAATTACTCAATAAGCATATTTTAAACCCTTATATTAAGTCAGGTACTAAGCAGGTGGGGGTATAAAAACAAAAGTGAAATAATATCTGCCCTCCAGGAGCTTACATTCTAATGGTAGGGTAATACATGTATGAATTCAAATATATAAGGTCATTTGTGGAGGATAAGGCAAAGCTTCAATTTGAAAGTGGCACAAGTTGAGTTTTGAAGAAATACAGATATTCTGAGAAATGGAGCTGGGGAAGGCAAGCATTTTAAGAAGTCAGGGCATCTACTAAAAAGTCACAGAGAGGAGACAGAATGCAATTTATGAGGAACAGCAAGCAATCTAGTGTGACTCAACTTAAGAGTGAAGGAATACTATTTAAGAAGACAGTAAAAGCTGTGAAGAGCTTTAAATGACAGAGTAGTTTGTATTTGACCATAGAAATAAAAGGGAAGCATAGGAATTTATTGAGTAAATGTGTAACATGGTCACATCTTTTCTTTAGGAAGATAACTCTGCTAGCCATGTTGAGGATGGATTCAAGTGAAGAGACACTTGAGTCAGGGAAATGAAATAGGTAGCTATTAAAATAGAGTAGGTGAGAAGTGATAAGAGCCTGCACTATGGCAGTGGCTATGTCATTAGAGAGAAGGGGACACATGTGATAAATGTTGAGGAGATAGAATAAGATTTGGCAACTTAATATGTGAGGTGAGTAAGAGTGAAGAGTTGACAGGACCTCAAGTTGAGAACTTGGATGACTAGAAAGATGTGGGACCCTCAATGGTAATAGGAAAGTTTACCACAGAGATGGGGGGAAATATAATGACTTTATCTATGGACATTTGTGTTTGAGATGCCTGTGGTGGATACAATTTGAAAGGTCCAACAGGCAATTCATAATTTTGGACTAGAGCTCAGGGGAAAGTCCTAAGCTCAGCATATAGATCTGACTCTTTCTAATCATCTTACACCTTACACCCCATTTACATACTACGCAATCCAGTGACACTGACTTCTTTGCTGTTCTTCAGACAAGACACTCCATCTCCCAACTTAGGACATTTTCAATGACTGGCCACCATATGTGGAATGTTCTCTTTCCTTGTCTCTACATCCTAACTTCTCTCAAGTCTCCACTAAAATACTGCTTTATATAAGAAGACTTTCCCAACTCCTCTTAATTCTAGTGCCTGCCTTGTGTTGATTGTTTAATTTACCCTCTTTATGGCTTCCTTGAACATAGTTATTTGGGTGTTGTCTCTTTTATTAGATTGGGAACTCCTCAAAGAAAGAGAATATATTTTTCTTTCTATTAGCTGTATTTAGAACAGTGCCTGGCACATTGTAGGTACAATAAATGTTTATTGATTGAATTTGTTGATAATTGATCTCATTTTAGAGAATAAAAGGAGTAGGAAAGAAGAGAGTTCAAGAGAAAACCTTGGGATATACATACAGTTATTTAGTATGACATAGAGAGGGTTTCATACATGAAAGCAGAAGCCATGATCAAACAGTTAGGAGGAGACACTGGAGAGAGCATTGTGATGAAACCCAGGGAAGGAGATGATAGTTAACCATGTCAAATGCAGCAGAAAGGTCAAGCATTATAAAGACTGAGAAAAAGACCATCATATTTGATTCTTTAAATTATTAGTGACTTTGGAGAGTGTAAGTCCAGTTGAGTCATAAAATCAGAAGGCAGAGAGTTTAGAAGGGCCAGGAAGGAGAGAAAATAGAAGCAGTGAAGGTAAATTATTTTTTCAAGGAATTTGACTAAGAAAAGGAAGAAAGAAATCTGTTAGAGATGATGGAATGGAATAGCATAAAGGGTATATGTAGAAAGCTTGCCTTTTGCTGGGAGAAGCACGATTCTTCCATCAGAGATTAGAGTAAAGGAGGGGATAATTTCAAGAAATTGTGAGAATAAAATGAAGGTTTGTGAAATGAGGAGAGGGAAACTTATACCTCTTTGCCTCAGTTTTCACTATAAAATACCAAACTAGTGAAAACTCACTAATGGTAATTTAAGGATGGATGACAATGTGCCTTTCCATCATTTTGTGACAAGGGTAGAGTAATTTAGTCCATCACTCCATTTTTTTTTTTTGCTTTTTGGTGGTGGTGGGGGGGAGGCAGGGCAATTGGGGTCAAGTGACTTGCCCAAGGCTAGTAAGTATTAAGTGTCTGAGGCCGGGTTTGAACTCAGGTCCTCCTGACTCCAGAGCCAGTGCTCTTTGCACTGTGCCACCTAGTTGCTCCTCATTACTCCATTTTAATGGGAATTTCACAAGATGAGTATAGAAACCATCTTTGCGATACTTCACTGATGTTAAAAGAGGTCTAGCAATCAGAAATATTCAAGAAGAGGAAGCTCTTCAATATTTTTGTGTGCTTTCTATATTCATGGCTGTAATGTAGCATTTTCTGCTTTTCACTGATGTCCCATCCTACAGTAATTTCAAAGTTTCCAATGAGTTCTGTATTATTGACTTCCCCTACTGTCTGACATGAACTACAATACAAAGCTCCCTGTGTTACTAGCTGTTGCACATTTGCCATTTTTAGATTTGGGATGAAAAGCCAATACTTAGATGAGTGAAAGGACTCTCTGAAAAAGCCATCAGTGGAATCTCTGCCCCTGAAGTGGCTCACTTGGTATGCTTCCTATTTTAGGTTGGCAGTGCAAAAAAAGAAATAAGCCACTTGAAACCGAATTTAAATATCACTGAGACCAAGACTCAAAAGAACCAAAGATTCTTCTGGCTAAAATTCTAAACAACTCAAACTCTTATTATTTCTGACACACTTATAAATAATGTTGGGGTTTATTATAATTCATGTATTCTCAGGAATTTACAGAAGGTAGCCAAATGAAAGCCATAAAAAAGCAGAACTAAGACCTACTTTTCCACTAATGAGCTTATTTTTCAGTTCAGTTACATTTAGTGATTGGTTTGTGAGGCAGCATGTAATAATGATTGAAGGGGCAGGTCTTAGAGTCAGGAAGACCTCAGTTAGACACATATAAGATCTTGAATGTGGACAAGCCAGCTAGCTTCTTAGTGGTCAATGCACCTCCTTAAGATGATAAATTGAAAAAGGGCTATAAATCTGTATGGCTAGAGGGAGGTAAAATAACTGGAAGTGACCTACCCCATTTTAATCACAGATCCTGATACTCCTCCTCCTCTCCCTCCCACTCCGAGAGAGAGAGAGAGAGAGAGAGAGAGAGAGAGAGAGAGAGAGAGAGAGAGAGAGAGAGAGAGAGAATGATTAGACAACAAGATTGCTTCCGATACACGTCAGACCAATGATTAAATATATACATGACAAAGACAAGAATAAGATCTATTTTTGAGGTAAAGCTGGCAAGTCTCTACAATAGCCACTGTTCATTTAAAGAAATCTCCCTGGTACAAAACAGACAAACAAAAACCCCACAAATCCTCGTCAATTCTTGTCTTCCCCTCTGGTTTTACTACTCTTAACACAAACACCTTTCTCACCCTTTTGCTCATCAGTGTCTCTTTTTTTCCTTAAGAGTTCCACACAAAATCATACATATGTAATAGGGACTGGCACATGTGCAGAGGGCCTCTTAAAACAGCTCATTGGTAGGAAGTTGGGGAGAAAAGTTCTGGGAGAATTGCAATGATGTGATGATGTGATTGAAAGTAACTTGGAGACTCTTGTGTAATTCTGAAATTGGTTCTGCTAACTTTGTGGTAATATTAGTTTCTATGACTGCAATTAAGGAGCCAGAACCAGGGACCTTTGTCAAACCTTACTTGGCCTCATCCATTCTCTCGGGTCAATCCCTATCTCCAGTAACTTTTTTCTTTGCTGATGGCATCTGGTGAGAAACAATGCTTCTTCGTTTTGTGAGTGACATGTAGCCCTGTGAAAATTGGTATTTTGATCTTTTCCATTTTAAGTGAAGTAGTTAATATGGAGGTTCAGACCTGGTCAGTTTTAAGAAGTCAGAAGGAACTCTGAGAGTCTGAGAGTTGAACTCTCCATACTAGGTTTTGTAGCTAACTATCAATGATGTTCCAAGCAACAAAGAGTGGCATTCAGGAGTAACTTTTCAGATCTAGTTCATAGGTAGCTGAGACAAAGACTCATCAGATGGTCCTTCTGCTTATAGATATGAACTTGATGGGACTAATGTTACATAGAAATTGTGTTGAGTCTGAGCCCACTCTTCCCTAGGACGAATGTGGTATAATGAAAAAGATATCCCCAAACTCATCAGGCTACCCTTGAAGTCCTGAGTGAAAAACATAGCCTTTCTCAGTCTGTTAAAATTAGGCTAGAGAGCATTCAATATTCATATAGCAAAAATATTTTTCCTGCCTATTATTGATATGTAGGAGGGGCCAAAAAGAAAATACAATAAAATTGGCTAGCTAATGAAAAAACTATATCCTGTTTTTTTTCTGAAGTGACTTCTTGACTATATATATGATATAATACATTTTCTGCTTTCCCAGTATTTTTATACTTTACTGGCATCTATATAAAATATAAACTGGCATCTATATAAAAGCCAGTGACATTGACTTATAAGCTATTACTTGAATATTTATTTAATTTCCCTACTCTGTATCTTTGAATTGACTATTTCACATGCCTAGAATACTCTGTCTCAACTCCTCATCTCAATGGTTTCTTTACTCATCTCAAATTTCCACTTTCTGTAGGAGGTCTTTCTTAAGAACCCACTCTCCTCTAGTCTTTTCCTCTGAGATAATCTTTATAGCTTGAATGTAAATAGTTATTTCTGTGTTGTCTCTCTTATTAGAATGTGAGACTTTTGAAAGTGGTGACACTATCTTTGATGTACTTTGTCTCATTAGCACTTAGTATAATGCCTGGAACATAGTAAAAATTTAATAACATTTGTTGACCCATTGACCAATTTTATATGAGACAGTTTTATACACACGTTATTGTTTTCCATTTATTTTTTCTTAAACATAATGAGCTAACTTTATGAGTTTAGAAAGACTTCTAGAGCTCCAATTTAATCTTTTAATTCATTTTGAAACATATATGTTTTCATGTAGAAAAATCAACTCCACACTTAGTAATCTCAACCAGTATATCAGCAATGCAATATTCACAATGCCTACAGAAATTGTAAATATGATGATGTGTTTATCAATCACAAAATATACCAGCCTTTCTATATGGGGTATAAAGAGAGAACATTTATTAAAATACCAAAAGACTGAGTCCCAAAACCAGAAAGTCAAAGCCATCAGAGTCGTTATGAAATTGGCACAGGTAGATAAAGTAGAAAGCACCCACATTCTCAAGCCTTTAAAACAGAACAGGCTACGTCAGGAAAAGGTCCTCCTCTCCCCTCTCACAGCAACCACCCAGGGTCCAGGAAGCATGCTCCCAGCAGCTCTGGCCCCTGACAGTCCTCAACAGGAGTGCTTGGTAGAAATTCTGGCTGACTCAAAAAGGGGTTCGCACTTCCGCTGCCACTGCCTCTGCTGCTGCTGCCGCCGTCGCCACCACTGCTAGCCACTGTAGGACTCTAGCTTGGCTTCTGCTTCCTCTTTCTCCACCCCTTCCTGCTATGTTAGCAAATACAACGTGGCATGGAAGATCTTTAAATCCCATAACCCTTACATTCGGCCCCAAGATCTTTCATGTCCCTTACTTGGCAAAAACACAGTAGGAATAACTGGTGTCAACAAAATTTCACAAAAATATAACAAGAATAGCACACAATAAACACAGAAAACCATATTTTAGGGTGGGGCTTGAGCACAAGCTCCCCATCATTCCCCCCACCCCGAACAAATGGGGCCCCAAAATCTTGTGGTAAGGGGCAAAGGTCTCTTCTTCCATGGCTACTTGCTGCTGAAATCAGATGTAGAGCTGTCCCTGTCCTAAGGGGTCCCATTTGACAGGTCAGTTCTTAATATATTTGATGCCAGGTCCAAGGGTGACACATCACAGTTGCAGACAGGGGGTGACATCCAGCTTAAGCTATCAGGCATCTACAGGTGGAGGGTACCAAGCCTGCAGAAACAAATCTAGCAAACAAGGTGAATAGACAAAAAATTAAGAAGCAAAGAGGCAATAACCAGACTATTGTAACCTCACTTACAGTAGAATAAATGTGTTAAGGGTACAATTTTGTAATCATCTTCTCCAGAATAAACAATAGTTACAGTGTTATCCCTCCCATGTGCTATAATCTCTGCAGCCTTTGGAACATCATCTGGCTTCCGTTTTACCCATACTTTGGCTCCTGATTTTATTCTATCAGTAGAACCAAATCCTTCAGTTCCTGTGACAGTTATTTTGGAAGGAGGGTCAGTTTTTACAAGTGGTATTGTTTTACAAGTAATGATAATCACTTGAACTATCCTATCATTTTTTTGAATCTGTATGGGCCCTTTACCTAAATTCTGGAATGTTACAACAATTTCTCCTTCATAATTAGAATCTATTACTCCAGCCAATACATGTATTCCTTGAGCTGCTAATCCTGATTTGGTTAAAATCTGTCCAAAGTGATTTTTAGGGATTCTTATGCATATCCCAGTGGAGATTTTTCTTATTTCTTTTCTGTCCAACCAAAAGTCCTCTAAACAATGTAAATCATACCCCACCGAACCAGGTGTTCCTGGGTACGGTGCTGGGACATCTGGCCTCAAGGTCTAATACTCAATATTTGGGATGTTATGTGTTTGTTGTTTTCTAATTTGCAGATTTAGGGTCATCATTCTGGCTAGAGGTGTACTTTCTCCCAATGGTCTATTATTCAAATTATGTAAAGCCATGAACAACTTATCCTTCCAATGTTGATATGAATTATTGGAACTTAACTTCCTCAACTGTTCTTTCAGTAATCCATTCATTCTTTCAATAAACCCAGATGCTTCTGGATAATATGGAATATGATATATCCATTCTATATTGTTTAGTATACAATACTTCTTCATTTCATTGCCTTTGAAATGCCATTGTCACTTTGAATCTGCATTGGGGTTCCATAATATAGACCTATGAGATCTACAGTTTTACAAGTGTTTTTCTGGGTATTCTTATAAGGACAAGCCACTAGTACACCTGAATAGGTGTCAACAGAAGTACACATAAATCTGCATCATTTATCTAGTGGTAGTGGACCAACATAATCTATTTGCCAGATTTGGGCTGGGGCTTTTCCTCTTGCTATCTCTCCAGTTACTACCCGAGGAACAGTCTGCTCCTTTTCCAATTGACATATATGACATTCTTCTGCTATCTGTTTTAACAGTGAATGAGAGATACTAATACCTCAATCTTGTGCCCACTGGTGTGTGGCCTGGACCCCCAAATGGCCTGCTGTTTGGTGAACCCATTTTGCTAATACCGGATCATCAGTTGTTGTCAAAGTAGGGACAATATGTTCAGTAGCAATCTTTGCCAATCTATCAGCATGAGCATTGTATTCACGTTCTGGTGTGGTGAGGGCCACATGAGGATCTACATGAAAAACTGACAAGTCAGTGACCAAAGACATGTTCCAGATATCTTCCCATAATTCTTTGCTCCAGACTTGTTTGCCATGAACTTCCTGATTTTAATTTTTCCACATGGGCATCCATGTAGCTAACCCATTAGCTACCTCCCATGAATCAGTGAATATATGACACTGTCCTCCTTGTTCTATTTTTATGGCTTGATATACTGCCATAAGATCAGCATATTGGCTACTTCCACCTATCCCAGTACTTTCCAAAGTCCTTCTAGTACATGGGTTATAGGCCACTGCTTTCCAATTTCTTTTTTGGCCCAAATATTTTGCTGTCCCATCAGTAAACCATGAATGTCTCTTTTGTTCCTCAGTTAATACATCATATCCCTCATTCCATTTTACAATGGACTGTACCAACTGTTGCTTTGTCTCAGGGGGTGTGTCATTCCTCTCAATTTCTATGTTTGCTACAGATTCATGTAGAGCAGAGACTCTGCTTTTGCCTGTTTTCGCTCTATTTTGAATATGCCACTTCCATTTGATTATACTAGCCTATTGGGCATGTCCAATTCTGTGAGAAGCTGGGGTACTCATTACCCAGGTCATAATCAGGATTCCAGGTCTTAATATCACTTCATGGCCCAGAGTCAGTTGTTCAATCTCCACCAAAGCCAAATATGTAGCTAACAACTGCTTTTCAAAAGGTGTATACTGGAGTCCAGATGAAGGGAGTTTCCTACACCAAAATCCCAAAGGTACATTTAGGCTTTGTTGTTTTTGCTATAAGCTCCAGTTTGTATAATCATCTTGTCCAGTCACTTGCAATTCCACTGGGCCATTTTCATGGGCCAGAAATCTAGGGCTAATTGTATGGCAGCCTTGGCTTCCTCAAAAGCTTTACTCTGCTGAAGCCCCCAATCAAATTCATATTTCTTCCGTGTGACTCTATAAAAATTTTAAAAATCTGTCCCAAATGTGGAATGTGGTGCCTCCAGTATCCAAACAATCCTATGAACTTTTGGGCCTCCTTCTTATTGGTAGGGGTAGGAAAATCATGAATCTTTTGTGGGGCTTGTGGAAGAATCTCTTGTAGCACCTTGTTCCATTGTATACCCAAAAATTTCACATTTTGAGCTGGTCCTTGAACCTCTACAGGATTAATTTCCCACGCTTTACTTTTCATATGCTCAATTAGAAGGGCCAAACTCCTTTCCACTTCTTTTGCATCTTTTCCCTGTATCATGATATCATCAATGTAGTGGGTAAGCTGTATACCAGGTAGCTTTAATTCATCCAATTGTTCAGCCACAATCCTGTGACAAATAGTGGGGCTATGTATGTACCCTTCTGGCAAGCGGGTGAAAGTATATTGTCTACCCTGCCAAGTGAAAGCAAGTTGGTCCCATTGTTTAGGGTCTATTGGGATGGTGAAGAAGGCATTTGCCAAGTCAATAACTGCATACCAAGTCCCATCATATTTCTGGATCCTTTCTATTAAGGTTATGGTATTTGGATCAGCAGCATAGAAAGAAGGAGTCACCTTATTCAACTGTCTATAATCCACAGTCATTCTCCATGTCCTATCTATTTTCTTACTGGCCAGACAGGATTATTCCATCGTGTGGTTGTAGGGACTAACACACATGCTTCAACATATTCCTTTATAGTAGTGGTAATCTCATCTTGCCCACCTGGCACACGATACTGTTTTAAAGTAATTACTTCAGAAGGTTCAGGTAAAGTGATTGGGTCCATTTTTATTTTTCCCACTAAAATGGTATTAATTCCTATCTTCCTCACAGCAAATTGTTATCTCCCTTCAGGTAAATTCAGAGTCATGACTCTCAATACATCTATTCAAATGATGTATTTAGGAATGGGTACAACAACCACAGTATATTCTTTCTTGGGTAACTGCCCAATTTTCATTGTTATTTTAACTTGTCTGGCTAATATTTCAGCCCCTCCTAGACCTGTGATGGAAATAAGAGTTCCATGTTTAAACTTATCAGGGTTTCCATAGATAAGTGTGGTTTCAGCCCCAGTATCAAGCAGTGCCATAGTCACAGTAGTTGATCCATTCTTCCAATATATTGTTAAACCAATATGGGGTCTGCAATCTCTTCTGCATATTTCTTTTATCTGGGCTGGGGCTTGGCCCATCTCATATTCTCCCTGAAGGTGGGGCAAAGTTGGATACAAAGATTCAGATTCAGAAGTACCTGCAGGGGTGGTTCCTTCTTCCACATTCATTCTAATACTAAGTACCTTTTCTTGGTACAGCTTATGTAGCTCTTTAGTTGGAATACCATCAATTCTTCTAAAATCCACACCTGCTCTCAATAGAGTAGTAAACAGTTCCCTTCTTGTTGGTCTACTTTGTCTCTGAATCCTCTGGCTTTTACTCTTCTGTCTCGAGGCAATTTGTCTTTTCCCCATTCATCTAGGTCACTTAATTGTGAAACCTTATCCAGCACCTCTGAAAGAGGGTGCCCTATTTCTCCAATTAATAGAGTCAGAATTAGATGCTTATATACAGGAGGAGCCGTCTTCACTATGATATTTCTATGAGGAACTCCTAGGTGGGTATTATAATATGCATTTACATCTCCAATCATGATAGCAGTTTTCATTACCTCCTCCTTTAGCTTTCTCTTACAGTCTCTAAGTGAGTACCATGTCTGTCTCCCCTAGGCCACATAGATTCAGTAGCATATTGCTTTTTGCATCCCTCTGCAGCTAAAGCTAACAGATTAGTTTTTTTGTTATCTCCTAGCATATGGTGATCCCTAAAAGCTTGGTGTACAAAAGGATTCTGCCATATACTTATGAATTTTAAGCAGTACTCACTGTCCAGTGTTATTCCTCCAGTGCCTTCATCAGTGATTCTTACTATCCAAGACACTAAAGACTTCCTCATTCTTTGCGTGGATCTACTCAATATATCAGCGATCTCCTGTTGAGTGAAATCCTCAATTATCTTTCTGGATTCGGTTTTGCCCCGTTGGTTCTCCTGTCTTCTTCTTTGTGTGGAGAGCTTCTACATTAGAAGACTCCTCATCTAACCTTGCTCCATTCTCCTCACACACATTCTCCTGGAAGCTGTCAGGGCAAATCTGCCCAGCCTGTACAAAAGCTGCATGCACATTCCTTCTACTAGTTTTTTTTTGCTTCCTTTTAGCTACATGAACAGTAGCTTGTTCCTGGACCACATGATTCCCTCTAGTTTGCTCTTCTGAATGCTGTGACACAGAAGAATCCTGAAGCAAACCAGCTGACTCCCTAGCCATCTGAGCTCTTTCCTCCAGCAACTTATCCCTACTTTTACACATAAGGTGATAACTTGTTAGGAGGACCCAGCCTCTCCTGCACACTCTCCTACACACTGCCAGTTCTTTGCCTGGTTCTATGGGTATTCCTTACTAACATCTTTCCAAATCTCCAGGTTCTCCCTCTTTTAGCCTTGGTTTTCAGTTTTCACAGGGCCCTGTGCTTTTGGCCCATTCTCTGGCTAGAGAGGAATAAGGCAAATCCTTCCATCCTGGAATAGCCATTTCTCCCTCTAAAGCCCCCCTGCTTCCAAATATAGGACTCACATTTTGTGATCCCATCCTCGTCGCCAAAAATATCAGCAATGCAATATTCACAATGCCTAGGGAAATTGTAAATATGCTGATGTGGTTATCAATCACAAAATATGTCAGCCTTTCTATATGGGGGATAAGGAGAGAACATTTATTAAAATACCAAAAGACTGAGTCCCAAAACCAGAAAGTCAAAGCCATCAGAGTCGTTATGAAATTGGAACAGGTAGATAAAGTAGAAAGCACCCACATTCTCAAGCCTTTAAAACAGAACAGGCTACCTCAGGCAAAGATCCCCCTCTCCCCACTCACAGCAACCACCCAGCATCCAGGAAGTGTGCTCCCAGCAGCTCTGGCCCCTGGCAGTCCTCAGCAGGAGTCCTTAGCAGAAATTCTGGCTGACTCAAAAAGGGGTTCGCACTTCCACTGCCACTGCCTCTGCTGCTGTTGCCACCATCGCCAGCACTGCTAGCCACTGCAGGAACTCTAGCTTGTCTTCTCTTTACTCTTTGTTCACCCCTTCCTGCTACATCAGCAAGTCCAATGGGGCATGAAAGATCTTTAAATCCCGTAATCCTTACAACTAGTAAGAAAACATGAGGACTGAAGTTGATGGCACACAGATGTGAACTATCACCCAATAATCTAAACTGATAATTAAGACCTGAATTTATAAACTTTGCTTAAGGACAGAAAAAAATATGCTTTAATCCATTGATTTTCTATGATTTAGTCTTCAGCAAAGGGATATTTGTCATTCAGGATTTATTGATCCATTCATTTTTTAACATTTTCCCCTCTGTTCAAACACCAATGCAATCAAGTAGGGAGAGAATGAAGTATCATTTTTTTTTATTTTAGTCAGAAGGAGTAACTGAATTTCAATCTTATTTCTAAAATGAAAATTTAGAAACAAGCGAACTTTTGGATTTGTTCATGCTTAGTACTAGGTAAGAACTAGTGTTTAAGTAAACAGTCACAAGTGAGCAAGTGTTGTAATTAAAAGGGGAAAAATACTGCAGTTGGTTACAAAAGGAAAAAAACAATCTTTAAAATTACAGGATATATTCTAGATTAATGATTGTTATTTGAATTTACATTTTAGTTCCTTTTGCTTTGGGATATAAGTTAATAGGATATTGATAGTACTCAAAATGAAAGGGACATACTCTGTAAATAAAAATCTACATACATTTTCGTAAGTCATTTTGCAGATATCTCTTTTTTATATGAGGGAAGAAAACTGTGACTTCAAAGATTAAAAAAAAGGAATATCTATTCTTTCCATTTATCTTTGTATTCTCAAGATATGACTATAATTCAGTGAAATTGATTTTGAAAGAAATATTCAAGAGTTTATATTAATAAGTTTTCCCCTTCCAAGTAGTTGTACTGAAAATTATAGACTTGTGATAGTGGTGTTGCACTTTCTCAAAGCATTTTTGAAATATTTCTTGTAATTACTTTTAGAGTCAAGTTGAGATACAAATAAAATCAGGCTCATTCATTTATTGCCATAGTTCAGTTCTCTCCCTTCCCCCCCCCCCCCAATGCTATTACATAGCTGGTCAAATTTTAGTAAATAGAGTGCTGGACTTAAAGACAGGAAAACCTATATTTGAATACTATCTTAGATATTTACTAGCTCCGTCACTCTAGGAAGGTAATCTTTTTTAGTCTCAGTTTTCTCATATACAAAGTGGATATAATAATAGCAATTAATAATTATACATATACACATATGCATATATGTTATGAGAGAGTGAGAGAGAGAGAGAGGATAGAGGCAAACTTTAAATCGTTGTCTAAATGTTAGATATATAATAATAGCCTTTCATTTGTCTAATGAGCATTTATTAAAATATATACTATATGCAGAGCACTGTGCTAATATCTGACATACAAAATTAGATAAAAGATAGTCATTTTCTCATAGACCTTACATTTATATGTTTTTCACCAGTGATCCTCAGTAGCACTGGAATAGAAATACCTTATTTCATAAATGACTTTATATGACACTTGGCTGTAGAAAAAAATTGATAGGTGAATTGGAAGTGGTGGCTCAGGCATTTGATTACTGTTAGCAGAGAGGTTAAAATGGATGGATCCCTTGATCTTGATAGTTCAGAGCTTTAGGAAGCCTAACTAATATAGTGACCCCCCTGCAAGAGCCATTAGGTTGCTTGAGGATGGGCTAAACAACCTAAGTCAGAAACAGAGCAAGACAAATTTCTTCTGTCATTCACTATTGCCACTGAGCTTTCAGTAGCCACTGCATTTCCTGTCTGGAAGCCGGGATGACAGACATATACAGTCTTTAAAAAGTCTGTTTAACAACAACAACAAAAAGAATATTTGGCACTACAAAGAATCAGGTCCTTCAGAGGAGTTTTAGATGTGTCTAGGGAAATGTTAGCTTTACTGGAATAAATCATATCATCCCTCAAGGTGAAGATTTTCAGGATTCTGCTTTGTCTGTGAACCGAACTGTTTGATAGTCATATCTGATATGTTTTTCTCCTTGGACCCTATTTTAGTTTTTGTATCAAACACTATTTACTTTTTTTCTTTATTAGACAATTCTATACTGTTTTAGTATTTTATGGCCAAATCAAAAGGTCATTCTCATTTATGAAGGATATATAGACCATCAAGATAAGAAGCTAGTCTTCTGCATTTCTTCATGTCTCCCTGCTTGTTAGAAACTGTGATGAAGACGATAGATTTTTTCTTATTTTTCAGAGAAAAAGTAATTTACTTTTTAATGTAAATTGTTCTATATAATTTTTATTTTTTTAAATTGTGAAGTTTTTGAGTTAAATAAAGATTCTTTCAGCATTTTGGAAGGAAACTTGTGGAAGATATGGTTAATTTCACTCATTTATACAGATGAATAAATTAAGGCAGTAGTATCCAGTGATAAAAAGAGCACTAGTTTTGGAACCAGAGGACCTATGTCCAAATACCTACTCCACTAATTTTAACTTTTATGATCATTGAAAATTAATTTTACCTCTTTAGACTATATGGCCTCTAGAGTTCCTTCCACTTCCAAATCTACTATCTGACAAGGTGACAAAAAGTTATAATTTGTTCAAGATTCTACACTTAGTGTCAGAATCAAGGTATAAATGCAGGTTTACAGATTCCAGACCTAATACTACATTTACTACATTAAAATGCCTCAAAAAAAACCCCGCAACTTTATCTTACCACCATCCCTTTATATGCTACATCTAATCATGCTATAGTGCCAAAAATTACTATTTCTTTTTTTTAATCAAGGGGATATTTTGCCTTTTTGTTATTTTTTGTCCTGAATATAAAATTAGATTAAGTCTGTGTTTGTAGAAAAAGAATATATGTGTACATATGAGAGAGAGAGAGACAGACAGAAGACAGACAGAGACAGAGAGACAGAAACAGAGAGACAGAGAGAGGGTGGGAGGGACAGAGAGAG
>NW_027187460.1:49317654-49329140 GCF_028583685.1 Petaurus breviceps papuanus | reverse complement strand
GTTGTGAGCACACTTTGCTTAGGAAGTTTTTTTTTTCAAGGGGTCCCTCAGTGTGTAAAGAGAAAAATGGGTTCATTTTTAATAAATTATATGCACTCATACATTACTAGTTCTAAGCTGTAATATCCTTCATTTAAAATTATCTTCTTGCCAGTTTTCTTTGTCATTTTAATAATATTTTCTTCAAATGATGGATTATTTCCTTTGCCTAAAACACTTATATTTTATCTATCTCCATCTTCCTTATTCTTGTATTACCTGACTATTGGATGTAAACCTATTTCACTCAGATTTTTATCTTTGTATCATTTTCATTTAATTAATAAGTAGAAATATTGGTGTCTCCTCTTTCTTGATCATTTCAAAGTAAAAAAATGGAATTATAGAATTATAGGATGTAGTTATTAGAAATTAGCCAGTTTTCAGATATTTTGGAAGGACCCTATTCATCTTATGTTTCAATTATATTAAAAATGAAATGAAACAAGAACATCTTTGGGGCCTCAATCCAATCACTCCTTCACAACTCTCCCTTTCTATGGGTTACAATTTATTTTATCTCTCAAATTCCTTCTCTTTCCTCATATGAACATAATGGCAGCTACATGTCACAGTGGTTAGAGCAAGGAACTTGGAGGCAGGAAAATCTGAATTCAAAATTTGCTTCTGAAACTTAATTGTTTGATTCTGGGCAACTCATGTAACTTCACTGTGCCTCAGTTTCCTTAGAATGGGGATTATAAACTATAATATATATATATATATATATAATATAATTAGGGTTCTTATGAATACCAGATATTATAAATGAAAACAGGCTCATATTATGAAAAACAACATGACTAGAAAGTTCATATCCTTTGACCCAAAGATTTTGCTGTAAGCATATATCTTAAGGAAAGTATATCTATACCTATATCTTTGTCTTCATATATGCCAAAATATTTCTAGAAAGACTTTTTGTAGTTGTAAAGAACTGGAAATAATATAGATGCTTACCATTCAGGGAATGGCTAAACAATTCATGGATAAAAGAATATAGTGAATTTTTACTGTTTCATAAGAAATTATAAATAGAGTGAAAGCATGTAATGACTTCATGAATTGGAGCAGAGTGAATTAAGAAGAGCCAAAAGAAACATGCAAACAATATATGAAATAGCTACAACAGAATAAATGGAAATACTAACCAGAAAGCAATCAAAAGAGATTGTTTCAACATTACAAAAAGCAATATGAGAAGACATCCCTGTACCATTCCTTTAGAGATATAAATGGAATTATGCATATATCCCCAGACTTTTTTGATGTGCCAATTAGTTTTTTTGAATTGTTTTATATCTTTCTTCTTCTTCTTCTTTTTTTTTTTTTTTAACAAATACTGTTTTTTTAAGGGTCACCTCCCTTGGGGAGGTCATGTACATGCTGGATGAAAATTTGTCAATATAAAAGCAAAAGATATCAATAAAAGTTGTTTCAAAATATCTTTGTAGAGCAACTTTTTTTTTTTTTGCTTTTTGGAGGGGGGAAGGCAGGGAAATTAGGATTAAGTGATTTGCTCAAAGTCACATGGCTAATAAGTGTGTCAGCTCTCTGAGATCATATTTGAACTCAGGTCCTTCTGACTCCAGGGCTGGTTCTCTATTCACTGTGCCACCTAGCCACCCCTAGAGCAACTTTTACACAATACTTCCCTTCTTAATTATTAAGAGCCAAGTGTAAAAACTGATCATCTTCTGCTTTTGGTAATTATTTTCCATATAGAAGCAAAATTATTCAATTTAAAAAGTATTAAACAAAATAAAAATGCTCTTCCAGATCAACTTTCTCTGAAGTACCACAAAAAGTCTACGGGTTTCCTCTTCCCCTGAGCTTCATAAGTTTTCTAGTTAAATTAAAAAGAGACCTCAAATGGACATGCCCTTATCATGTGATAAGATATGTGTGCATATATGTATATACACATATATGAATATGAGTGTGTTTACTCATATATCCAGATTTATTTTCCATCAACAAACTTATTGTCTCTCCCATTCAATAATCAGTTTATTAAGTATCTCCCACATGCCAGGATCTGTGCTTTGTATATTAGTCACCTTATTATAGACCTGGCTAAGAAAACATATTTTCAGGTTGTCAATAAAATAAAATCAGAGGAACAGTAACAAAAAATATGCAGAAAGAGATTGCATATCCTTTTTTATGACCTCTATTTCTAACTCTGAAATGGAAATTATTTTTAAAAGTGTAGATGTGTGAAGTAAAGTATAATTTCTATGAAGTGACATATTACCTGAGCAAATCCTAAAACTGTATTTCCCCTGGATCTAAATACCTTATGAAAACAAGCATATTTTTTTTTCCAGAGAAAATGACTCAGAAGAGTGAATTAGGTTCTTCTGTTATGGAACTTACTGTGTAAGAAAGATAATTAGCTGCTCTCTCAAATATATAATCATGTCTCTTCTTCCCTTTATGCTACTGGAGTCATTCACTTTGGATCCTTAGACCTTGATCCAACTCTTCTCTCACCCAACTATTTTGCCTTACATATACATGGAAGAATGAAAGAATAGCATCCAATCTATAGTTTCTACTTTACCATTCTTCTCAGTTATGATATTTTGGCAGATGAAACCTTGCATTCATTTTTACTGGATTAACTACCTCTGAGGCAATGGATGAGAAGAGATTTCCAAGACATGCTTTGAGTAGCTTTGCTTTAATGCCCATACACTGGCATTTGTGCTGACTACTCAGGTGATGCAAATGATATTGAAAGATAAGAGGAAAATGTCATTCTTCAGATAGTAAACATTGTAAAAGATAAAAATGCTTATTTAAAGGTGTGTTTTTACATCTTTGAGGAGTGTCACAGTATGTTGCATCATCAACTAGTCAAATAGCATTTATTAATTAACTATTAATTGTTAATTCATTAACCATTAATGCATAGAGTACTGGACCTCTGGTCAAGAACAATACTTGAAGTCTCAGATATGTGACTGCAGAAATCATTTAACCTCTCTGTGGCTCAATTTTTCCTTTTTTTTCCTGAACAAAAGGGTGAATAGCACCTACTTCAAAAGAGATAATGCATGTGAAGTGGTTTTCAAACTTAGAACTCTATGAATGTTAGTTCTTAGTATTAGTTAGCTATTAGTCAGGCATCATTAGTATTAGTTAGCTATTAGTCAGGCATCAAATACCCACACTGGCAAAAATTGTACCATCACTTTCTATTGTTTTTCCCTTAAAAATTTCAGCTGAAAAATCATTCATGAGGCACCATCTGAATGTAGACTTAGAATATCTAAAATATTACTACCAACTCTGCTCCTATTGGGTGTAGAAATTTGGACATAGCATCACATATCTGTACTTTGGTTTCCTCACCTAACAAATGAGGGGGTTAAGCTTGATTTAAAATACCTTCTGATCCTAAAGCAATTCTTATTAACAATTTAAAAAATATTTAGTACTTTATTTTTCCCCAGTTTCATTTAAAAGGAATTTTTAACATTTGTTTTAAAACTTTGAGTTCAGAACTCTCTCCCTCCCTTTTCCCCACCCCCCCATTGAGAAGATAAGAGATTTTATAGTTATGCATGTATAGTCATGCAAAATGTATTTCCATATTAGTCATGCTATAAAAGCAAACATAGGCCAACAAGAAAATCCCTAAAAAATGAAGTTTAAAAAAATATTCTTCAATCTGTATTCAGATACCCTCAATCCTTTGCCTGGGGATGGATAGCACTTTTTGTCGCTAGTCCTTCACAGTTGTCTTGGATCATCATATTGCTGAGAATAGCTAAGCCATTCATAGCTGATCAACTTAAAATATTGCTGTTACTTTTTACACAATACATTTCACTTTGCATCAGTTTATGTAAGTCTTTCTATATTTTTCTCATAGCATCCTGCTCATCATTTCTTGAAGGACAAAAATATTCCATCATAATCACATAGCACAGTTTGTTCATCCACTCCCCAGTGGATTGCATCCTCCCAATTTTCAAAATCCTGCCAACACAAATAAGATGCTATAATTTTTTTGTACATATATATATTATTTTCCCTTAAAAAACATTTTTTTGAATACAGTTCTAGTAGGGGCACTGAAAGGTTAAAGGTATGCATGGTATTTTAGCCCTCTGGATATAGTTACAAATTACTCTAAAGAATTGTTAAATCATTTCACTACTCCATGAACAAACAGTGCATTAATGCTTCATTTTTTGGACTTCTGGAAGCCAAGATATCAAAGTAAGAAGTAAGTAGCTCTTCCTTGTGCTTACTAACCTTTAAAAACAGAAAATTTTACCCCAGTAAAACTCTGGAATAGCTGAGCCAGCAGAAAGACAGGATGCATCAGTCTTTTAATCCAGGAAGCTTGGGTGATTACTAGGAAAGGTCTCTCTCATTCTGGTGGAAAGGGAGAAATATAGGGTAGGAGGTATTCCAGAAAATCAGTGGCAATCCCCACCTTGGCAAACCAATGGGAGTTTCTGAGCCTCAGAGTAGCGTAGCAGGCAGGCACCCAAAACAGGACTGCCTGAGTGCTTTGGCACAGTAGACACCAGTAGCCAAACCTCCTGTTACCTCAGCATAACTCCAGAAAGCACAACTTCAGCCAAGCAGGAATCCACCAGCAGCCAAACCTGGTATTTTAGAGAAGCCATCCTCCAAACCGCTATGGCAAGACCCCCATACAACCCTAGTGTTTCACTGTTGCTTACTGCAACTCAGCACTACATAAACTATCACACCCCTATAGCCTCCAGCTGACATCACCTGGAAACTTACATGAACTGATGCAGAGTGAATTGGGCAGAACCAGGAAAGCATTTTATACCTTAACAGCCATATTGTGTGATGACTCACTTTGATAGACTTAGCTCTTCTTAGCAGTGCAAAGATCTATGATGGGTATGGAGATCTATTTTGCCCTACAGGAAAGTTGGAAGGGAAATGGGGGAGGATATAGGAGAGAGCAGATTGGGGGATAGGGTATTCAGTGGGATTGCTGTTTTGGGGTAATGGGTAGGGGAAAGACGGGGAGAAAATTTGTAACAAAATCTTGTGGAAATCAATGTTGTGAACTAAAAATGAACATAAAAAAAAAGATCTATGACAACTCGAAAAGACTCATGATAGAAAATACTACCCACATCAAGAGAGAAAACTCTGGAGTCTGAATGTACATGGGAGCATTCTATTTGCTCTTTTTCTCTCTCTTTTTTTGTGTATTGTTTGTTTTGTTTCTTCTTTCTTGTGGTTCCTCCCATTGGTGCTAATTTATTCTTTATAACATGACTAATGTGATAATCTTTAGTATTAGTGTATATATACAACTTATATCAGATTTCAAACTATATTGGGGAGGGAGGGGAAAAAATTTGAAACTCAAAATCTCATGGAAGTGAATATTGAAAACTAAAAATAAACTGAGTGGAGCCAAGATGATGGAATAAAAGCAGGGACTTGCTTGAACTCTAGCCCCAAAGCCCTCCAACTATCTGTAAAAATGACTCTAAACAAATTCTAGAGTTTCAGAATCCACAAAGTGAAACAATTTTTAGCCCAAGAAAGCCTGGAATGCCAAGAGGAAGGGTCTATCACACTGGGCTAGCAGTGGAGTACAGTCTAGTATGACCTGGGCTGGCACAGACAGGGTCAGAGCAGGTCTCAGTGGACTGAACCACTGACAGCTGTGATGGTTTCCAGACTTCTCAACCACAAAACACCAAAGACAAAGTGGAAAGTCAGTGTGGAAACTGTTGAACTTGGGTAAGAGAAGAGAGTGGATCAGCCCCAGACCCAGGGGAGGTCTGGTGGTGGTGGCAGCTGCAGTGGCAGTATTGGCTGCTTCTGGAGCTCCAGGCCCACATTTGATGGGGATATCAAGCAACTGATCACAGGGCAACTGCAGGGATCTCTTTCCTTGCACTGAGGGAGGATTCTATTACTTTTCCCTGCTTGGATATGTGTTGCAGTCTTGGGTGTCTGTCCTATGGTGAGGAGGAGTGCTTCAATGGCAGAGCTTGCGATGGCTGTGGAGAAGGGTCTTTATCATAGTTCCAAGGCAGAAAAGAATGCTTGTAGTCACTCACAGACCGGAGGAGAAGCCAGGTGAGGGGAAAACACATCTCCTTTAATCCTACCACGTTAGAAGAACTAGAAATTTGCAGGTATATAGTAGTATCTCTGAAAACAGTTGTATAAGCACACTGAAAATTGAAACAGAACACTCTCCACTCTGAAAGCAGAGTGCTACTTTGACAAAGACCTCAAAAGTCAAGTAATTGCCTGGGAATATGAGCAAATAGCATAGAAAAAAATCAGATTATAGAAACTTATTTGGTGAAAAGAAGATCAAAACAGACAACCAGGAGAAGACAACAAAGTCCAAATGACTACACCAAAAGCCTCCAAGAAAAATCTGAATTGGTTGTAGGCCATGGAGGAGCTCAAAAAGGATTTTGAAAATCAAATGGGAGGAGTAGAGTAAAAATTGAAAAGAGAAATGTGACTGATACAAGAAAATCAATGAAACTAAGTCAATAGATTGCTAAAGGGAACCCAAAAAATACTAAAGAAACTAATACCTTAAAAAATAGACTAACCCAAATAACAAAAGAGGTTAAAAAATCAAATGAGGTGAAGAATGCTTTAAAAAGTAAAATTGGCCATATGGAAAAGGGGATCCAAAAGCTCATTGAAGGAAATAATTACTTAAAAATTAAAATAGAGCAAATGGAAGCTAATGACTTTATGAGAAATCAAGAAATAATTATGCAGAATAAAAAGAATAAGAAAAAATAGAAGACAACATGAAATATCTCATTGGAAAAACAATTTACCTAAAAAATTATCCAGGAGCGATAATTTAAAAAAATTTTCAACTACCTTAAAGTCATGACTGAAAAAATTCCCTAGACATCATCTTTCAAGAAATTATCACAGAAAACTGCCCTGATAATTCTTGAACCAGAGGGTAAAATAAAAATGGATAGAATCTACTGATTGCCTCTTGAAAAAAGATCCCAAAAAATAAACTCCTAGGAATTTTGTAGGCAAATTCCAGAGTTCCTACATAAAGGAGAAAATATTGCAATCAGCTAGAAAGAAACAATTCAAATACTGTGGAAAAACAAACAGAATAACAGAAGCTACTGCTTCTACATGAGGAGACTGGACAACTTGGAATATGTTATTCCATAGGACAGAAGAGCTAGGATTAAAACCAAGAATCATCTACTCAGCAAATCTGAGTATATTACTTTAGGGGGAAAAAGTGGATATTCAATGAAATTGAGAACTCTCAAGCATTATTTATGAAAAACCAGAATTGAATAGAAAATTCAACTTTCAAATATAAGAATCAAGAGAAGCATGAAGAGGTGAACAGTATAGAGAAATCATAATGGACTTATTAAGTTGAACTATTTATATTCCTACCAGGAGAGATGATATTTGTAATTCATGAAACTTTTCTCAATATTAGGTGGTGTATACATATACCTATGCATCTCTCTCTCTACATATATACACACATACATGTATATATACATATATACAAGCCCATATACATGTATATGTATACACATATACATATGTGTATATATGCGTATGTATTATATTATATATATGTGAAGGGATGCTATCTAAAAATAAAATAAAGGGGTGAGAGAGGAACATAATGGGAAAAAGAGAAAGGGAGACACATAATAAGGTGAATTATCTCACATAAAAGAGGCAAGAAAGAACTGTTACTATGGATGGGAAGAAAGAAGACGTGAAAAGGAATAAGTCAACCTTACTCTCATTGTTTTTGGCTTTAGGAGGGAATAACATACACACTAAATTGTGTTTCTTACCCTACAGGAAAATAAGGGAAAAGATGATGATGGGGGGATTTATGATAGAAGGGAGGGCAGATTGGGCCAGGGGGTAGTCAGAAGCAAACACCTTTAAACAATAACAGGGTCAGGGTGGATAGGTGGTGCAGTGAATAGAGCACTGGCCCTGAAGTCAGGAAGACCTGATTACAAATCTGGACTCAGACACTTGACACAAAAATCTAGCTTTGTGACCTTGGGCAAGTCACTTAATCCCAATTGCCCTCCAAAAAATATAAAAAAAAAGAAAATTAACAAGACAGGGGCAGGTAGGAGGTACAGTGTTCCTGGAGTCAGGAGGACCTGCATTTAAATCTAGTCTCAGACACTTAACCCTTACAAGTCATGTGATCTTGGGCAAGTCAATTAACCCAAACCACCCTGCCCTCCCTCCTGCAAAAATAAAAAAAGAAAAAAAAAGAAAAAGTAACAAGGTGTAATGCCAAGCAAAGGCAAATTCTCAAGGTCCAAATACCGGCATATGGTATTATAGCACAGTTGGCAAGGAATACAAAGCATAGTGCTTCTATTTGTTCCAGGATCCATGGCCATTTAGATTGAGATTGTATGGCCAAGGATCATGGAGGGGTGAAATATAATACTAATGGAATTTAAAGATCCCCATGTATTGGCTTGGTTTTTGGTTTGATTGTGTTAAAACCCAGAGCTTGTGAATCCTACTTGTGGGATGGAATTTTTGACGTGAAAAGAGAGGGCTGAACTGGGAGGAGCTGGCGAGGTAAATATAGAGAGACACAAGAAAGGAGAGAGGCAGAAGAACTTTTTGGAAGCAGCACCTTGGAGGCATAGAGAGACTGAGAGGATTGCTGAGGGCCACAGGAGTTTTGAGAGCTGCCACCCAGAGCTGCCAAGGACTGAGGAGACATGGCTGTTATGCTGGTAATTTGTCTGTTTTGATGTTGTTTTGCCAGATTTGTCCACTGGTGAAAGACAGTCCTGTTGTTGCAGAGGCCTTGAAACCTTGTTGTTGGTTCAGAAGCCCTGAAGAAGGTTTTTCTTGTTGTAGGTTTACAGAAATCCTGGAAGGGGGTTTTGCTAATGTTTTCAGGGGTACTAGGACTGTTCTGCAGACAGAGAATGAACTAATGAAGACACTGACAATGTATCTTGTGGCCTTGCTAAGCTTTGTCTCCCCAGGAACATAGATTGCTGGGAACTTGCCTCCTGTCAAGATGAAGAAAAGACCTCCATTTGGGTATTAAATGCTGTGCTTAAGCTTGTTGCAACTCTGGGGTAGATTCAATTGTGATCCAAGGGTGGGGAACTTTTGACCTTTTTGTGATTGAACAAATGAATGTACATGAGTTATGATTGGAAACTAATCTCCATTTGAGAAGAGGGATTTATGATGAACTAAATGAATGTACAGCCCTAGGGATGGAGTAGTATTTAGAAGAGGGACTTTTTGACTGATTAAATCAATATAATGTCCAGGGGTGTGGACTTGATTAAATCACACTTGGTAATTGCTGTATTTTGAATTATGCTATATATTGATTCTCTCTGTTCTTAATTTTTCACTAAATAAAATGGAGAGCACCTATGCTGGTATTTTGAACCTTGAGAAGTTGCCTTTGCTTGGCATTATACAAGGTCGAAGGAGAAAATAGAATAAGTGGGGAGATGGGATAGGATTGAAGGAAATAACATTAGTCTTGCACAATATGACTATTATGGAAGTATTTTGCATAAATACCCATGTATAATCTACATTGAATTGCTTTTATTCTCAATAGGGGTGGGAAGGGATGAAGGGACAGAATATAGAACTCTGTTTTTAAAAACAATGTAAGTTAAAAAATTTTTTTATTTGCAACTGGCTAATAAGATATATAGGCAATGGATTATTGAAATATATATATAGTGCCACACAATAAGTAAGAGCAGAGGGAAATAGAGGGAAGGGGTTATACAAGAGAGGGTAGACTAGGGGAAGGGGTAATCAGAATGCAGTATGTCTTGGGGTGTAGGGTAGGAGAGAAATGAGGAGAAAATTTGGAACTCAAAATCTTGTGAAAATTAATGTTAAAAACTTAAATAAATTCTGATTAGAAATGGAAAAGATAAAAATAAGTTAACTTTAAATAACTTCCCATTTTCCCACATTCCCTCCAACATTTGACATTCTCCTTTTCTGTACTATTAGCTGATCTAAGAGATATGAAGTAGTATATTAGAATCATTTTAATTTGCATTTCTCTTACCAAGAGTGAGTAAGAGCATTTTTTTATATGACTATAGATCATTTTAATTACATCATCTCAAATTTCTTTTATATCTCTTGATCATTTATCATTTGGGAATGGCTCCTCTTTGTGTAAATGGACTGATTCATGGGCAAATTGACAAATTTGAGAAATGAGGCATTTATCAGAAAACCTTCAATTATTTTTCATAGTAATAAATGCTGATAATATTTCCCTTCATCCTATCCCCCCCTTTATTCTATTCTCTATCCTCTTTCACCCTGTTCCTCCTCAAGTGTTTTGCTTCTGACTTCTGTCTCTCCCAATCTGCCCTTTATATCACCTATCTCTCTTATCTTCTTCACCTTCTGCTTTCTTGTGTGGTAAGATAGATTTCTATACCAAATTAAATGTCTATGTTGTTTCCTTTCTCAGCCAATTCCAGTGGAAGTAGTGTTCACTCACTCCCACTCCCTTCCCTTCTTCTTCCCCTTTTTTGCTAAGACAACTTTTTCTTACGCTTTTATGGTAGAAAATGTACCCCATTCTATCCCTCATCTTCTCTTTTACTCAGTGTTTTCCTTTTTATCATTCCTTATTTTGTTTTTTGGTATCATTCTTTTATATGCAATTCACACCAAGACCCTCTATCTATATATACACCCAAGTGCCTTAATAATGAACATATTTTAATTTTTTTTAAATTTTTAAACATTTGATTTTAAAACTTTGAATTCCAGATTCTTTGTCTTCCTCCACTGTCATCCACACTTGCTGAAAAGACAAGCAATTCAATATAGGTTGTACATGTGTAGCTATGCATACTGGATTTATTGACTATATTTCCCTCCATCCTATCCCAGACCCCCTCTTGTTTTGTTCTCTACTTTGATCCTGTCCTTTTTCAAAAGTGGGCACTACCAACTTCTCTCCCCCTCCCAGATTGCCCTCCCTTCCATCATACCCCCTCTCAGCCCCTTCCCCCCTACTCTCCTGTAAGGCAAGATACCCTGTTTAGTGTGTATGCCATTCCCTTCTTCAGCCAAATTCAATGAGAGTAAAGTTGACTCATTCCCTTTTGCCTCCCTGTTCTTCCCTTCCATTGTAACAGTTTTCCCTTGCCTCTTCTATATGACAAAATTTACCCTATTCTGTCTCTCCCCATCTCCTCTCATTATATTCCTCTTTCACCTCTTAATTTCACCTTTTAAGCATCATCCTTTTCTATTAAATTGGTCCTGTGTCCTCTGTCTATGTATACCTTTAAACATGTATACACTCACTCAGATACGTATTCATATGCCCATATACCTTCTTATATAGACATCTATCTATCTATCTATCTATCTATCTATCTATCTATCTATCTATC
>NW_027187460.1:49281582-49317644 GCF_028583685.1 Petaurus breviceps papuanus | reverse complement strand
ATCTATCTATCTATCTATCTATCTATCTATCTATCTATCTATCTATCTATCTATCTATCTATCATCTATCTACCTATCTATGCTCATTTCTATTCCCTTCAACTATTCTCATACTGAGAAAAGTTTCATAAGTTAAAGTTATCATTTTTCCATGTAGGAATGTAAATAATTCAACTTTGATAACTTCCTTATGATTTCTTTTCCCTCTTTACCTTCTCATGCTTCTCTTACTCCTTGTATATGAGTGTCAAATTTTCTATTCAACTGTTTTTTTTTCATTAAGAATGCTTGAAAGTCTTCTATCCCATTTAATTACTGTATTTCCCCCTCAAACATGATGCTCAGGTTTTCTAGGTGGGTGATTCTTGGTTTTAATCCCAGCTCTTTGACCTCAGGACTATCATATTCCATGAACTTTGATCCCTCAATGTAGAAGCTGCCAGATCTGGTGTTATCCTGATTGCATTTCCACAATATTAAAATCATTTCTTCCTGGCTGCTTGTAATAATTTCTGTTTGTTCTGGGAACACTGGAACCTGACTGGGATCTTTTTCAGGAGGTGATTAGTGGATTCTTTCAAACTCTATTTTGCCCTCTGGTTCTGAAACATCAGGGTAATTTTCCTTGAGAATTTCTTGAAGGATGATTTCTAGGTTCTTTTTTTTTGATCATGGCTTTCAGGTAGTCCAATAATTTTAAATTATCTCTGATGAATCTATTTTCCATGTCAGTGGTTTTTCCAATGAGATATTTCACATTGCCTTATAATTTTTTCATTTGTTTGCATCTGTTTAATAGTATCTTGATTTCTCATAAAGTCACTAGCTTCCATGTGCTCCAATCTAATTCTGAAGGTATGATGCTCTTCAGTGAGCTTTTAAGATCCTTTTTCCATCTGGCAAATTTAGCTTTTTAAGGCATTTTTCTCCTCATTGGATTTTTGAACCCCTCTTGCCATTTGAGTTAGTCTATTTTTAAGGTGTTATTTTCTTCAGTCAAGTTGACTATCATTTTCTTGCATCATTTGATTGCATCATCAATGATAAAATTTTCTTGCATCATTCTCCTTTCTCTTCCCAGTTTTTCCTCCACTTCTCTTATTTGTTTTCCAAACTCCTTCTTAAGCTCCTCTATGTCCTGTAAGCAGCTCATCCTTTTCTTGTAAGCTTCTGGTGCAGGCATTCTGACTTCACTGTCTTCCTCCTATTTTATGTTTTGATCCTTTTTGTCCCCAAAATAGGAGTGTAAAGTCAGATTACTCTGCTTTCTTTGCTTCCTTTGCTTGCTCATGTTGCCACTCAATTACTTAACATTTGAACTTTTTGCCACAGTTAAACTCTGCTACCAGAGGGGTGAGCTTTGTCCTAATTGATCAGGTTCTGTCAGCTGCTGGAGCTATTAGTTGGCTGCCCTCTCCGAAGGCTCCACACACTTTGGCACAATGGTCATGCACCCCAGGACCTCCACCCCAGACAGTGATCCAGATCCAAGCAAGTAAAAGCAAGAGTGATTACCCCTCTGACTGGTTTCTTGGTCCCCCTACAATCTGAAGGTCAGGAACTCTGATGCAACCACATGGCAGTGGCTGTATGGCCACCACACCTCAGCCCCTTCTTGCCCCAGGGGCAAAGGTTGGACTGCACTCCAAAACTCCCAGGTCCAAAAGTCCACACTGCACTGACCTCTCACTTTGTCCTTAGCATCTATGGGTTAATAATTCTGGAATCTGCCACAGCTGCTGGTGATCTCAAGTCCCTTCAGCTGGTGGCTGTTAGTGGCTGCCCTGATGCTAAAACTTTGGGCTGGAGCAGGACTTGGCTGGGCTCCCAAATTGCTGTGCTGGCCACTTCCTGCCCCTTGTCAGGCTATATTCAGTGGGAGTTTAGCTTCTATGTGTCATTTTGTGGTTTCTGTAGCTCCAAAGTTTGTTAAGAGTCATTTTTTACATGCATTGGAGGAGGTGGAAGCAGGAGCCCCATGGAAGTCCTGTTTCTACTACGTCATCTTGACTTTGTCCCCTTCCCTTTTCTTTTTATCTTTTTATGTGTATCTTGAGTCTTGTATTTGGAAGTCATTTTTTTTATTCAGCTTTGGTCTTTTCATGAAAAATCTTCAAAAGTTCTCTATATCTTTGAATGGCCATTTCTCCCCTGAAGCATTATACTTAATTTTGCTGGGTAGTTGATTCTTCATTGTAATCTTAACTACTTTGATCTCTGGAATATCATATTCCAAACCCTCTAATCCCTCCAATTCTTTAATTTAGAAGCTGATAAATCCTATGTTATCATGGCTGTGGTTCTACCATACTTGAATTATTTCTTTCTGGTTTCTTACAATATTCTCCCCTTGATCTGAAAGCTCTGGAATTTGGCTATAATATTTCTAGGAGTTTTAATTTTGGGATGTCTTTAAGGAGGTGATTGGTGGATTCTTTAAATTTGTATTTTACCTTCTGGTCCTAGAATATCAGGGGAGATTTCCTTGATATTTTCTTGAATGATGAGGTCAAGGCTTTTTATCTGATCATGAGGTTTGTGTAATGCAATAATTTTAAAACTATTTTTTCTGGATCTATATTCTAGATCAGTTATTTTTGCAATGAGATTTCCATATTGTGTTCTATTTTCCATTTTTTTCATTTGTTTTTTGATTTCTCATAAAGTCATTAGCTACTATTTGCTCAATTCTACTTTTAAAGAAACTATTTACTTCAGATAGTTTTTTTACCTCCTTTTTGTTTTGACCAATTCTGCATCTTCAGGAGTTATTTCTTTCAGCTAATTTTTGTGCCTATTTTTTCCATTTGGCCAATTTTGTTTTTAAGGCACTCTTCTCATTGATTAGTTTTGTACCTCTTTTACCAATTGAGCAAATCTGCTTTTTAAGATTTATTAAAAAAATATTTTTGCATCTCCTTTATCAAGTTGTTGACTTATTTTTCATGATTTTCTTGAACCACTCTCATTTCTCTTCCCAATTTTTCCTCTGCCTCTCTTAACTGATTTTCAAAATTATTTTTGAGTTTTTTCATGGCCTGAGATCAATTCATATTTTTCTTAGAGTCTTTGAATATTAGAGATTTAATTTTATTGTTCTCTCCTGAATGTGTGTTTTCATCTCCCTTGTCACCATAGTAACTTTTTTCTGCTCAGAATTTTTTTTTCTGTTTGCCCATTTCCCAGTCTATTTGTTGACTTTTAACTCTTTGCTAAAGTGGGACTCTACTTCTAGGGTGAAGGACAAAATCTTCCTAGTTTCAGAGATTTTATATAGCTATTTTCAGAAGTACTTCTAGGGACTTCTAAATTTTCAGTTCTTCCAAGGTGGTATGATCTATGGAGAGGTGCTGCATACTTTGCTCACCTGTGATCTCATCTGTGAGTAAGCACAGGTATACTTTTCTGCCCTGGAATTAAGAAAGTTCCCACTCCTCTGTGACTTTAAGTTCTGGTGTGCTATTGCTCCTCCTGGCCCTGGGACTGTTACTTAGGACTGGGATCTGTATCTAAGTGTGGATAAAACAACAGATTCCTGCCTCCCATTACAACACAGAAACCCCTGTAATCTCATTATGATCAGTTTTCCCCCCACTTACAATCCCTGTGAACTGAGAGCTCCAGAAACAGCCACAGTTGCTACTGATTGAATCTCTCTCAAGGCCTGCTTTTGGTTAGCTGAGTCTGTGTCTCTGTTGGCATGGTCTGCACTATATTGTTCTCTACTCTCACCCAATTGTGACAGACCTTTCATGCCAACCTTCTATATTATTTTTGCCTTTAAAATTTTTTGACCTGACACTTTTGTGGGTTCTGCTGCTTCTTTATAACATTATTTAAATGTATTTAGAAGGGTTTAGGGGAGAGTTCAGGCAAGCAGCTGCCATCTTGACTCTACCTTCTCTTTAACAAAAAAGATGAAGCCCATCAAGTATCTGGGAAGAACAAAAGTGAGTTAATAATGTGGAAAAACAAACAGGTAAATAAACAGGAAAGGTATTGAAAGAAAAGGAAATAAAAAGTCATAAATGTCTTTAAATAAATAAAGCAAAATAGAGAAAATTGAACCAACATGATGAAACAGGAAAGCTGTAGATTTACAAGAGGGTGTGGAAGCTAAAAGGGTGGTCCAGAATAGTTCAAGAGTCTAACCATAACAACAGAATTTTTTTAAGAACCAGAATTAAAAAAAAAAACTTAAATCCAATGTGGTCAGATCCTTCAATAAAGAGAGAAAAGAAATAAGCACTACAGATATACAAAAATGAAGGACATTCTGGTATAAGAGAAGAAAAAATTAATGTAGCATATAATCTTTATACAAGAAAATGCCTTGAGTTTAAGACAATAATTTCAGTGACAGGCTTAAGTATCCTTGATTTCCCAGAAGAAGCACATAAGTCAAGAAATTCAAACACCAAAACACAAGAAACAATACAAGAAAATTTCCTAGAACTTCTGAATAGAGAATTTAAAACATTGATAAAAATAATTCAAAGATCACTCACAGGAAGCAAAATGAAAAAACCATGTTGCAAACTCTAAGAAGTGTGATAGTTAAATTTAATAATTCTAATTATACACAACAAATTCAGAAGCAAACAGGAGAATGATTTTCAAATATTAAAAAGGAAATTTAAATAATTAGACTACCTTGCACCCACCAAGAACTGTGAAAGGGAATGGAAAATTTCTTTTGAAAAGGAAAGGAGCTCAGGATGTAACCAAAACAACATAACCTACAAAACTGAGTCTAGTAATCCATAAAAAGTGGACATTGAAAAAAATAGTAATATATGAAGCATTCAAAAAATAATACTCCAATAAAAAAACACAAGAAAAGTAAGTGATTATAACTACCAAGAAAAGCATAAATAATGAAACCTGTTACCAAATCTCCAAGCACTATTAAAAGAAAAAAAATGCTAGATACATACCTATGGGGCCAAAATATAGAAAATTATTAAACTGTTGAAAAATCCATCCATTTAAAATGTCTATTCCATTGTATTTTAAAAACATCAAGAAGGTATAAGTATCAGTTCATATTCATTCTTATAAAATGAGATTATTTTGTTATAATCACAATAGAATCTATTACTACCTTTTAAAAAAAGATATATTTTTAAGATAAGCCTAAAGTTTCTAGTACATTTTTTCTCTTTCTTTTACTTCTATCACATCATTTTAACTCTCTGATTTCCTCTTTTATGTCTTTGATGAAGAAAAAGGAAAAATAAAGAAAATATAACATAGTTTTCTATATTAATATTTCAATTTGTTTCAAGACATAAAGGGTTTAAGAACATTATTTTGGGGGTAGAGGTGGTTAGAAATAGAAAGTACTTGATAGGTTATTTCATTAAGTTCTTTCATTTTATACATTTGTAATGTGAAGTCTAGAGATGCTATGTGATTTATTTTTGTTGGCACAGGTAGTAAGTAGCAAAGTTAAGAGTTGTATGAATTTCTTCTTGCTTTCAATGCAGTGGCTTTTCTCCTGTGATATGTTGCTCATTGCTCTCGTCATGATGGTGCATCCCAGAATATAATCATTAACTCCTCTTATGTGAATGAAGTCTCATGAGATTCAAAACATGGATTTTTATTTTCAATAAAGGGAAGCAAGTGGGATTTGTATCAGAGACCGCAGAGAATAATGACAATCATCAATAATAACCTCTCCCTATGTTGAGGTCTGTGCTATTTCTGTCACTTATAGTAGTAGACTGAAAGTGTTAAGTTGTTCCTCCATGATGGACCTTATCTCTGCTGCTTCTATGCTATGCAACTGAAACAATTTAATTCTGAATTATATAAATAAATAATTAGAAATTTTTAAAAAATGGGAATTGGACAACAGATTCAATACTTACTATATTAATATAATCCAGAAGTGAATATTTTCACAACACAACAAATTCTTCCAAAAGAAGCCAAAGAGAATCTTGGAAAACATCTGAAGGCTAGAAATTAAATTCATTTGAAAATATTAACAAGAAATTTGATGAATGATTTTTAGAAGTATATTCTCAGGGGCAACTTGGTGGCGCAGTGAATACAGCATTGGCCCTGGAGTCAGGAGGACCTGAGTTCAAACCCAGCCTCAGACACTTGACACACTTACTAGCCATGTGACTTTGGGCAAGTCACTTAACCCCAATTGCCCTCCAAAAAACAATTAAACAAAAAAAAGACGTAAAACTCTCCTTAAATAGAAAGAAGCAGTGGAGAAGAAAGCTAGTTTAAAGTTAGGTTGGCAAGGCATCTAACTATACAAAATTACCTAAGGGACATTCTAGGATAAAAAGTTATTGTATTTAAAACAAGAAAAATACAAAAGACTTGCAAAACAAAACCAACAAAATAATAAACTTTTCTTAAACAAGAATAGTGTGATTGCCAAAATTGGACACCAACATCCCAGACCCACATGTTCCTGTTAGATAGAAATAGCATGGAGGAGAATATATATAACAAAGGAAGCTAGAGTAGACCAAATATATAATGAGGAAATTTAAACTGATTAAGAAATTCTTCAGATTTTGACATATAAGGTACCTTCAAAAAATAAATTTATTTAATTATTTGCTTTTAGTTTACAACATTCACTTCCACAATCCCTTGAGTTCCACATTTTCTCCCCCACATTCTCCCCTGCTCCATGGCAAAATGTAATCCAATATAGATTCTACAGATACCTTTACATTAAACATTGGCCAAGTTGTAAAGAAGAATTATAACCAATGGAATGAATAACAAGAAGGAAGGAACAAAACAAAGAAAAAGAGAGAGAAAAAGTATTTTGCTTCAATCTGCCTTCAGACTCTGCAATTCTTTCTCTGGATATGGATAGTCCCTTCCATCTTGAATCTTTTGAAGTTGTTTTACAGCATTGCATTGTTAAGAGGAGCACAGTCTATCAAAGTTGGTCATCACAGATACTATGTGTCTGTAATTGCGTGCAATGTTCTCCTGGTTTTGCTCTCCTCACTCAACATCAATTTATATAAGCCTCCCCAGGTTATTATGAAATCTGTCTGCTCCTCATTTCTTATAACACAATAGTATCCCATTATATTTATATACCACAATTTGTTTAGCCATCCCCCAATTGATGAGCATCCCCTTGGATATAAGGTATCTTAAAGAAGAGAAAATTCAAAATTTCACACTTTGTTTATTTTAAGAATAAAGTTCAAAACATTAACAATTAATGTCCTATATGCCTCCTCTCCCAATGAAGCAAAAATTTTTTGAGTCATGTGTATATGAATTAAAGTCATTTTTGTTGACCATATTCATAGGAACCAAACAACCTCCATTCTATATATATTGGAGAAATGAGCCTTTTACCAGAAACACTTGCTCTAAAGAGTATTTCCCAGCATATATAGAGAAGTGAGTCAAATTTATAAGATTACACATCATTCCTCAGTTGATAAATGGTCAAAGGATATGAACAGGCAGTTTTCAGAGTAAGAAATTAAAACTATAGTCATATGAAAAAATGCTCTCAATCACTATTTATTAGAAAAGTGCAAATCAGAACATCTCTGAAGTACCACATCACACCTATCACATTGACTAACATTAAAAAACAGGAAAATGATAAATGTTGGAGAAGATGTAGGAAAATTGGAACACTAATGTATTTTTGGTGGAGTTGTGAACTGATCCAACCATTCTCGAAAGCAATTTGAAACTATGCACAAAGGGTTATAAAAATGTGCATACCCTTTGATCCAGCAATACCACTTCTATATCTGTATCCCAAAGATATAAAACAGGAAAAGGACATACATGTACACAAATATTTATAGCAGCACTTTTGTGGTAGCCCAAAACTGGAAATTGACAAGATACCCATCAAATGGGGAATGGTAGAAGAAGTTATGGTGCATGAATATAATGGGATACTATAGTGCTATAAGAAATGATGAACAAGCAGACTTCAGAAAAAATCTGGAAAGGCTTATATGAACTGATGCTGAGTGAAGTGAGCAGAACCAGAAAACATTTTACACAGTAAAAATACTACTGTTCAGTGACTATCTTTGATAGACTTATCTCTGCATAGCAATGCAAGGATCTAAGACAACTCCAAATGACTTGTGATGGAAAATACTATCCACATCCAGAAAAATAAATATGGAGTCTAAATGCAGATTGAAGCACATGATTTGTTCTGTTTATTTCTCTCTCCCTTTTTTGTTTCTTCTTTCTTGTGGTTTCTCCCATTGGTACTAAATCTTCTTTACAACATGACAAATGTGAATATATGTTTAATGCAAATGTATATAGAGAGAGTCTTCTCAGATTTCATCCTGTCTTGGCGTGGGGAGGGGGGAGAAATGGGGAGAACATTTGGAGCCCAAAATCTTATACAAGTGAATAGTGTGAATTAAAAGTTTCTTAATTGAATTTTTTGGAAAATATTGTTTTCCAGCTATCTGCTTTCATTTGAATCTTGGATATATTAGTTATGTTTGCCCAAAACTTTACAATTTAACATGCTCCTTATCTCTTTTTTATCATAAATCCTTCTCTTCTCCATAGATCTGGCAGGTAGACTATTTCTTGCTCTTTTCATTTGCTTATGACATCACCTGTTTTGTGTAAATCATGTAGCTCTTTAAATTTTTTGATACTCAAGATAACTTTCTTTTACAGATATGAATGAAACATGGATCAAAAGATCTAGAGTACACCTGGGAGCCAAGATGGTAGATGACAAAGAACCCAGCTTAAAACTTTCAACATTCCTATCCAAACAACTTTAAAATAATACCTTAAATCAACTTTTTCAGTGGTAGTCAGAGTAAGAATTTTTTATTAGCCTAAGAAATCTAAGGAGAACAGCAGGAGACATTTGAGATACAGGGATGGAAGTCTTTCTGGAGTCCACAAATATGACAATAGTAATAGCAATTTTAGCAAGAGCAGCATCAGGAGGTCTTGACTCACAGAAGGGAAGATCATTCAATAACTGGTCAGAAAGAAATTACAGAACATCTTTTTCTAGCACTGGGTAAAATTAGCAGAGATTATCAACTTTATTACTAACACAAAATTCTGTGTCACAGTTCCAGGGCAGAAAAGAGCTGTTTGGTCACAAGGGACCAGGTCCCTGGTGATAGTTCCAAGGCAAAGAGAGTACTGTCACTTTTGGCTACAAGGGAGCCTTCCTGGGTAAAGACCAAAGCATACATCAGGGCAGCAGTGACATTATACCTCTCAGGATAATACTACATTGAAAGCACTAGAAACTGGCATACAATCAGAACCAGCCTTGAAAACAGCAGCACAATAATGTCTGAAACTTGTGACAGTGCCTCCCCTCCCTGAGGTGAGCATCTAACTTTAACAAAAAGTTTAAAATTAAGAAAAAGCTAGAAAATCAGTAAAAAACAAAAAGACAATTTGATGATATAAAGCTAATATTGAGATAGGAAAGACCAAGACATAAACTCAGAAGAAGACAACCATGTGAAAATACCTACAAAACCATTAAAAAGTGCAAATTGGGCAAAGCCTAACAAGAATTCATAGAAGGGTGAAAGAATGATAAAAGTAGTAGAGGAAAAATTGGGGAACAATGAGAGTGATGCAAGTGAATTATGGAAAGACAGTCAACAGTTTGGTAAAAGAAGCACATACACAACAACAACAGCAACAATTTTAGAAACAGAATAGACCAAATGGTAAAAGAGGTAACACATATATTCAATGAAGAAAAGAACACTTTAAAAAGTGAATCTGTGGGATGGAGGCATGATTGTGCAGTAAAAGCAAGAAATCGCTTGAGCTGATGCCCAAACCACTTCCAATACCTCAAAAATAGATTGTAAAGAATTTTTAGAGTTACAGAACCCACAAAATGACAGAGTGAATTACATCTCCAGCTGAAGACAACCTGGCAAGTTGAAACAAAGGATCTATTGTAGAAAGCTGGGAGTGGAGCAAAGTCTCATGTGGATGATCTTGGCACAGACCGGAAGCTGAGACCAGATGAAGCAGACTTCAGGGGACTGAATCACTGGCAGCTGTGGCAGTTCCCAGACTTCTCAACCCATAAACACAGAGGAGAGAAAGTAAAAGGTCAGTAAGGAAATTCTGCTGAAGCAGGGTGAGAGAAGACCAAGGTCTGGCCCATGCAACTGGGATGGCAGTGGTGCTTGCAGCATTGGGGCAGCTGCTTCTGGAGTACCAGATGGTAGGGTGACCAAGAGACTGATTACAGTCAGTGAATTGCAGGAATCTCTTTGTGCTGAGGCAGGATTCTCTTGCTTTGCCCTGCTTGGATCTGGGTCACAGTCTTGGGTGGCAGTCTTGTGGTGAAGAGGAGTTCTGGCATGACAAAGTTTGTGGTAGATGTGGAGAGGGAATCCTCTTCACAATTGTGAGGCATTTACCTAGAAGGATTTCTGACAATAACTGTGCAAAATCCCAGATATTTGTGACACAGAACTCTCTACTGAGGAAGCAGCATTCTACTGTGGCAAAGATCTCAAAAGTCAAGTAAACAATCTGGGAATATGAACAAACACGGGAAGACAAATCAGACTATAGAATTCTTCTTTGTTGACAAAGAATATCAAAACATAGAAACAGAAGAAGACAATAAACTCAAAATTTCTGCATCAAAAGTCTCTAAGGAAAATATGAACTGGTTGCAAGACATGGAGGAACTCAAAAAGGATTTTGAAAATCAAGTAAAAGAAGGAGAGGAAAACTTGGGAAGAGAAATGAGAGTGATGCAAGAAAATCATGATAAATGAGTTAACTTGCTAAAGGAGAACCCCCAAATAATGAAGAAAATAACACCTTAAATAACAGATTAATTCAAATGGCAAAAGACATCCAAAAATCCACTAAGGAGAAGGATACCTTAAAAAAACAGAATTGGTCACCTGGAAAAAGAAGTTCAAAAGCTTAGAATTGAGCAAATGGAAGTAAATGACTATGGGAAAACAAGGTATTATAAAACAGATCCAAAAAAAAGAAAAAAAAAATTAGGAGACGATGTAAAATATCTCATTGGAAAAACCACTGACCTTGTAAATAGATCCAGGAGACATAATTTAAAAATTATTGTACTACCTTAGAAGCATGATCAAAAGGAGAACCTAGACATCATCTTTCAAGAATTATCAAGGAATTCTCACCTGATATTCTCGAACCAGAGAGTAAAATAGAAATTGAAAGACTCTACTAATCACCTCTTGAAAAAGAACCCAAAAAGAAAACTCTTAAGAATATTATATTCAAATTCCAGAGTTTTCAGGACAAGGAGAAAATAATACAAGCACTCAAGAAGAAACAGTTTGAGTATTGTGGAAACACAATCATTATAACACAAGATCTATAAGGTTCTGTATTAAGACATCAAAGGACTTGAAATACAATATTCTGGAGGCCAAAAGAACTGCTATTAAAGCTGACAATCACCAGCAAAACTGAGTATAATACTTCAGGGAAAAATATAGTCTTTCAGTGAAATAGAGTTCTTTCAAGCATTCCTGATGCAAAGACCAGAGGTGAAGAGATAATATGACTTCCAAATACAGGAAGTAAGAGAAGCACGAAGAGATAATCAGGGAAAAAAATCATGAAGAACTCATTAACGTTGAACTATTTACATACCTTTGTGGAAAGACGGTATTTGTCACTCATGAGACTTTTCTTAGTATGAGGATAGATGAAGGGAATACATACATACATACATATGTACATGTGCACATATATTCATATGTATGTGTATATGTATGTATATGTATACATCCAGGGCACAGAGTGAGTTGAGCATGAAGGGATGATATCTTTTTTTTTTTTAAAGCAATCGGGGTTAAGTGACTTGCTCAAGGTTACACAGCCAGTTATTTCTGGGTGTGGTGCTTAGTATCTGAGCTGGGATTTGATCCAGGTCATCCTGACACTGGAGCCGGTGCTCTTACTCGCTAAGCCACCTGGTAGCCCCTAAGCAATTGGGGTTAAGTAACTTGTTCAAGGCTACACAGCCAGGTGTTTCTGGGTGGGTGCTAAGTGTCTGAGCCTGGAATTTGATCCCCAGGTTATCCCGACACTGGAGCTGGTGCTCTTACTCGCTGTGCTACCTGGCCACTCCAAAGGGATGATATCTAAAGAAATAAATTAAGAGGTGAGAGAAGAATATATTAGGAGAAGAAGAAATGGAGAGCTAGAATAGGGTAAATTGTCTCACACAAAAGAGGGAAGAGAAAGCTATTGGAGGGGAAGAGCACATGAGTGAAAGGGAATGAGTCAACCTCACTCTGATTGAATTTGACTTAAGGAAGGAATAACATACATACTTGGTTAGGTGATTCACCCTACAGGAAAGTAGGGGGAAGGGCATAAGAAAGGATAATGATAGAAGGGAAGGCAGATTGGGTGAGGGAATTGTCAGAAACAAACACTTTTGAAAAGTGACAGGGTCAAAGGAGAAAATAGAACAACTGGGGGTGAGATAGGATAGAGGGAAATATAGTTAGTCTTTCACAATATGACTCCTATCAATATGTTTTGCATTAACTACAATGTATAACCTATATTGAATTGCTTGTCTTCTCAATGGGGGTGGGTGAGAAGGAAAGAAGGGAGAGAATATGAAACTCCAAGTTTTAATAACTAATATTAAAAAAAAAAAACTGTTTCTACATGAAGCCATGAAATAAGATATACAGGCAAAAGGTTATAGAAATCCATCTTGCCTGACAAGAAAGTAAGGGGAAAGAGGATAAGGGAGAATAGGGGGGATTGGGGGAAGATTGGGGGAAGATTGGGGGAAAGAGTAATCATTATGCTTGCTATCTTGGGGTGGAGGGTAGGGGAGAGATGCAGAGAAAATTTGGTACTAAAAATCTTGTGGAAATTAATGTTGAAATAAATAAATAAATAAATAAATAAAATTAAAATTGGGCATACAGAAAAAAATAAAATAAAAAGGGAATATTATAGTGATAAAAATAAAAAAAATAAAAGTTGATCTGGTCAGATGGAAAAAAAAGGTATAAAAACTCAATGAAGAAAATGAGTCCTTAAAATTTAAAATTCGGTAATGACTCCAGAGAACATCAAGATTAAAAATAAAATAAAGTAAAATGAATGAAAAAATATAAAATAAAATTTGAACTATCTTATTGGAAAAGCAACTTATCTAGAAAGTAAATTAAGGAGAGATAATTTAAAAAATTTAAGTAAAGCCTTGATCGGAGAAACAGGCTAGACATTATATTTCAAGAAATTATCAAGGAAAACTACCCTGATATTCAGGAATCAGGTTAAAATAGAAACTGAAAGACCCCATCTATAATCTTATTAAAAAGATCCCAATATAAACATTTTCTGGGATTATATAGCCAAATTCCAGAGTTCACCAGTCAAAGAAAACTTTTCAAGCTGCCAGAAAGAAACTGTTGAAATATTGTGACAATGTATTCAGGATCACACAAGATTTAGCATAAGGAAGCAGAGCACTTAGGATATAATATTCTGGAAGGCAAAGGAGTTAGGATAATAATCAAGAATCACCAACTCAGCAAAATTGGATGTAATCCTTCAGGGGAAAATGGATATTTAGTGAAATAGAAGATTTTCAAGCATTCCTGATGAAAAGATCAGGGCTGAGTAGAAAATTTGCCATCCAAAAACCAGATTCAAGAGAAGTATAAAAAGGTAAACTTGAAAAAGCAATTATACATGACTAAGTAATGTTAAACTATTTATATTTCTACATGTTACTCCTATCATTATTATGATAAGTAAATGTAGTTTACATAGACAGAGGACATAAATATGAGTCAATTATACTGGAATGATCTTTTAAAAATGAAGGGATGAGAATGACAGATACCCTGGGTGGAAAGGGAAAGTTAGAATGGGAAAAATTATCTGGTATAAAAGAGAGGCAAGGAATAGTTTTTACAGTGGAGGGGAAAATGAGGGGTTGGTGGACAGTGTTTGAAATGGTCTCATCTAAACTTATTCAAAAAGGGATAAATATAATAAATATTCAATTGTGCATGAAATTGTATTTCCCAAACAGGGAAAGGAGGGTAAGAATGAGAGAAAGGTGCAGAAAGGATGATATAAAGGAGGACTGATTAAGGGAAGCAGTGCTTATAATCTAAATAGACTTTTAAGGATGTTCAAGTTAAAAAAGAAAGAGAAGAAACAGAAAATAAAAATGAGATGATAGGAAATACACAATAATCCTAACTGTGAATGTGAATATGATGAATTCACTGATAAAATGTAAGCAGATAGAAAAGCAGATTAGAAAACAGAATCTAACATTTGTTATTAAACATATCCATAAGCATATGAAAAAATGCTCTAAATCTCTATTGATTAGAGAAATGCAAATCAAAACAACTCTGAGGTACCTCATCTCACCAGTCAGATTTGCTAAGATGACAAAACAGAAAAATGACAAATGCTGGAGAGGATGTGAACAAATTGGAATACTAATGCATTGCTGGTGGAGTTGTGAACTGATCCAACCATTCTGGAGAGCAATCTGGAATTATGCCGAAAGGGCTATAAATATTTTCATACCCTTTGACCCAGTAATACCACTTCTAGGCTTGTATCCCAAAGAGATAATAGAAGTGGGAGGAAGACCCATATGTATAAAAATATTTATAGCAGCTCTTTTTGTGGTGGCAAAGAATTGGAAATTAAGGGGTGTCCATCAACTGGGGAATTACTGAACAAGTTGTGGTATATGAATGAAATGGAATATTATTGTGCTATAAGAAATGAGGAGCAGATGGACTTCATATTTACCTGGAGAGGCTTATACAAGCTGATGCTGCATGAGAAGAGTAGAACTCGGAATAATTTGTACACAATTACAGACACAACCTATGTTTGACAACCAACTTTGATAGACTAGACTCTTCTCAGCAATGAGGGGTTATAAGTCAACCCCAAAAGACTCATGATGTAGAGAAATGTCTACATCCAGAGAAAGAACTAGAAAGAACTGAGTTTGAATCCAGATTGAAGCAATCTACCTTATCTTTTTCTTTTTCTTGTTTGGTTTTGTTTCCTCTTTCCCATTGTTCATTCCATATGATACAATCCTTCCTTATAACCTGAACAAAGTCTAATGTGAAAGTATTTGCAGATCCTATACTTAATTGTATGCCATCATGAGGGAGGGAAGGGGAGGGAGGAAGAGAAATTTTTAAACTCAAGGAATTGTGGAACTGAAATTTGTAAACTAAAAGTAAACAAACAAATTAATAAAGACCAAAAAAAAAAGAAACACACTTGAAACAGAGAGAGAGAGATAAAATATAGGGCTAGAGGAAAATGTAATATTTTTCAGCTGAAGTGAAAAAGGAAGTGGTAGCATTTGTGATTTCATTTAAAGCAGAAGCAAAAATAGACCTAATTAAAAGGGATCATCAGGGAAGCTTCATTTTGCTAAAAGGAATTATAGACAGTGAAATAATATTTTTTTACTAGTTTCTCTTAGAAAGGCCTCATTTTTCAAAAATATACCAAATAGAGAACTTAGTCAAATTTATGAAAATCAATTCCCCAATTGATATATGATAAAAGTACATAAACAGGCAGTTCTCAGAAGAAGAAATCAAAGCTATATTTAGTCAAAGGAAAAATTTTTCCAAATCATTATTGATTAAAGAAAGGCAAATTAAAACAACTCTGAGACACCACCTCACTTGTAATCAGAAGTGACAAATGCCAGAGGGGATGAGGGAAAAATAGGTTCATTAATAAATTGTTCTCTGAGTAATGAACTGGTGCAATCATTCTGGAGAACAATTTGGAATTAGCCCCCAAGTGCTATGAAACCGTGAATACCTTTGGCACAGAAATACCACTACTAGGTCTTTATACCAAGAATTCCAAAGAAGAAGAAAAAGGACCTATATGTAAAAGTATTTTGTATTTTTTACAATATTTATAGCAGTTCTTCTTGAAGTGGCAAAGGTTTGGAAATTGAGGATGTAATCCTCATTGTGAAATGACTGAACTATATGTGGCATATGACTCTCATTGAATGCTATTATGCTATTAGAAATGACAAGGCTAATGTTTTCAGAAAAAAAATATTGTAAGACCTATATGAACTGATGCAAAATTAAGTGCAAAGAACAAGGAGATCATTGTGCATGGTAACAGCAATATTATAATCATGATCAACTCTGAAAGTTGAAGAAAAATCTGATCAATGCAATGATCCAAGACAATTCCAAAGGACCTGTTGAAAAAATGCTATCCACTTCTAGAGAGACAACTGGTGATTGTTGAATGCAAATTAAAATATTCTTTTCTCACCTTTTTCTTCCTTTTTTGCTACATAAATAATATGGAAATATATTTTCATGATTTGGCTCATATAATAATCATCTTATTGCTTGCCCTCTCACAGTGGGTTGGGGAAGAGTAAGAGGGAGGGAGAGAATTTGAAACTCAAAATGATAAAATAAAAGAATATTAAGAATTAATAAATAAATTAAAATATTTAAAATAAAAGTAACAATTCTATAAAGCATTATATTAATTTCTTTCTAAATATAATATGAGCAATGCAATGATTTTGATCTGTAGGTTAAATATAGATCAATCCATGTAATAACTTTACAAGTGGAATTATTTTGAATATATTTTAGTAACAATAAAACTGCATCCAGGTTATGAGCAGTGATTATTATAAAGGATCTAGACAACCTGAAATGCTTGTGTGGGCAAAAATCTCTTCAATGATTGTGCCTCATTTTCTCATGTTTACATATCAATAACAAGTTTCAGGCAACCAGTGACTACCACTGCCCCCTCATCCCTTTATAAGAACTAAGATTTTCATAAAATATGTTTTGGTGGGTAGATGATTCTTGGTTTTAATCCTAGCTCCTTTGTCCTCCACAATATCATATTCCAAGCCCATTTATCCTTTAACGTAGAAGCTGACAGATCTTGTGTTATCCTGATTGTGTTTCCATTTATCACTTTTGACATTTTGGAAATGTGAATGAAGAACCAATATTTATGAAGAATTTCAATCTTCTTAATTTTAGACACATTTTCTATATTCCCAATTCAGTCAACATTTGTAGGAGTTGAGTGGTAGCAAATTGATTATTAGTTCTCTGATCCTTTCTACATTATCCTGTACTTTGCAAGACATATTTTCTCGTTGTTGTTGTTGTTTTTCTTTTTGGCAAAGATTCTGGAATTACTTGACATTTTTCTTCAGCTCATTTTTAGATGAAAAAACTGAAAAGTGACTTGTCCAGGGTCACAACCTTCTATGCTTAGTAATAACACTAATAAAAATATGTTAGTATTTTGTAATTATTAAAAAAAACTGTGTGAAGTTCCTGAATGTTTTATAAGGGGAGAAATAATTTTTAGATAAACCACATTCCCTCCTGGAAATTAGATTCTAATATGGGTAAAAGAAATAACCATAAATAGTTTTAATGGAAAAAAATATGAGAAATGTATTTAAAAAAAAACAAAATAGAGAGCTATGTGAAGTCTTATTAAGAAAGTTGTGACTGGTAGGGGAAATAAGGGAAGGCTTCATGGAGAAAAATATTTTGGGTGAGCTCTAAAATTTAATTAGGAATATGGAAGGCAAGGAAGTCAAAGGAAATTATTTTAGGTATAAAGAATAGTGTGAGCAAAGCTATGGGGACCAGAAAGAATAGCAAACATATTTTTCTCTTTATTAATCTTTTTGTTTACTTTTAGTTTACAAGATTCAGTTCTACAATCCCTTGAGTTTCAAATTTTCTCTCCCTCCTTCTCTTCCTCCCCTTCCCTCCCCCCGCATTGTGGCATGAAATCAAGTATAGGATCTGCAAATACTTTCACATTAGACATTAGTCAGGTTGTAAAGAAGGATTATAACCAACAGAATGAACAATGGGAAAGAGTAAACAAAACCAAACAAGAAAAAGAAAGAGAGTAGGCAGTTTGCTTCAATCTGCATTCAAACTCTTTAGTTTTTTCTCTGAAGGTAGACATCTATTTCCATCATGAGTCTTTTAGAGTTGTCTTATAACTTTGCATTGCTGAAAAGAGCCCAGTCTATCAAATCTGGTCATCACCCTTCTATGATCTCTTTGGGATACAACCCTAGAAGTGGTATTGCTGGGTCAAAGGGTATGCACTTATTTATAGCCCTTTGGGCATAGTTCCAGATTGCTCTCCAGAATGGTTGAATCAGTTCACAACTCAACTAACAATGCATTAGTATTCCAATTTTTCCACATCCTTTCCAGCATTTATCATTTTCATATTTTTTTCACCTTAGCAAATCTGACCAGTGAGATTTGGTACCTCAGAGTTGTTTTGATTTGTATTTTCCTAATCAATGGTGATTTTTTTCATATTCTTATAGATATATTTAATGTCTTCCTCTGAAAACTGCCTGTTCATATCCTTTGGCCATTTATCAATTGGGGAATGACTTGTATTCTTATAGATTTGATTCAATTCTCTGTATATTTTAGAAATGAGGCCTTTATCAGAGATACTGGTTGTAAAAATTCTTTCCCATTTTTCCACTGCCTTCTTAATCTTGGTTATATTGGCTTTGTTTGTACAGAGTCTCATGTACTCAATCTATTCCATTCATCCACTACTCTATTCCTCAGCCAGTACCAAGGATTTTTGATGATTGCTGCTTTATACAAACATTTTCAACATAAAGAATTGTTCCTTGTAGCTGTGACATACAGCACATGAAACAATAATAAGGCTAAAAAGGCAGAATGGTAGAATTGTAGAAGGCCTTGAGCAGAAGAAAAATGAATATGAACTTTATTGGCTTGGTAAGAAGAAGTAACAAGATCAGATATAAGAAACATTCAGGTTGGGGCAGCCAGGTGGCACAGTGAGTAAGAGCACCGGCTCCAGTGTCGGGATGACCTGGATCAAATCCTGGCCTCGGATACTCAGCACCACACCCAGAAATAACTGGCCGTGTAACCTTGAGCAAGTTACTTAACCCCAATTGCTTTAAAAAAAAAAAGAAACATTCAGGTAGAACTCTGAAAGATGTTTGGAAAGAGTGAGAATGGAGTTTGAATGATCTGTTAGGGTGTCAATGTAATAACTGTTAATAGATTTTGAACTCCTTGAGCTTTTTTTTTTGTCTTTATATATTCAGTGCTTCACACAGTGCTTGGTAAATAGCAAGTGCTTAATAAATGCTTTTTGACTGTTGACTACTTCCCAGCCTGCTTTATATTCATAACTTTCTGCCTATAGTGTTGAGATATTCTCATTCTCACTGATGAGATTCACACTCAGCATTATTTATGTCAATAACTTCAGCAAACATTATAAGGAAGCCACAAAGAATGTCATTGTACTCTAAACACATATTTATGTCACTCTGCCCACCAATGGCAAGGCAACATTTATGTACTTTTGAAAGTATTTGAATCATTTAGAAAAGCTGATTCATTACCTTCTACTGGATTGCCAAATTGTTAAAGCTGAATCTTCTAGTTTACACAGCAGGATTTCTTTACAGTGTAGTTGATTCTTTATATTGAATCCTCATGTTTATGGCAAACAGTTTACTGAAGCTCTAACTCTAAAAAAATATTCCCTGCTTCAATTTTACTATTTTTTATGTTACATCATTATGATAAACTAGGATGTACACTTTCAAGTTTCATGATCCTTAGGTATAATTTATAATGTCCTGTATTTATTATAAATTAAATTGCATTTTCAATAATTTTGGGTTGTGAGGCATTTCATTCAGTACTATAGTTTTCTTTCCCTCCTGCTATGTTTATATCAGGATACATGCTAAAATGGAACGCTTAAAAATAATGTAATTTTCCAATTAGTCTGATGCTAAGAATCCCAGCTTCAGCCTGAAAAATGATCTTTTAAAAATGCTAAATGTGGAAACTACATGACAACTTGGTGTATAGTGTATAATGACCTTTTATTTCTTCATTGTATATGAAGGCCAAATAAAAGGAAATAAATTGTAATTACAATGAGGGTAATTAAAGTAAGATGACCTTCACATCCAGGCAAACAACAACAAACAAAATATTAAATGGATTATTTCTTTCTTGAGAGTCTCTAGCTCCTCCTGGGCTAATTTTTACTGTAGAATTTTACGCTTTAAGATCCTTCTCATCCATTCTTTGAAAGTTTTTAGGTATAATTCCCCAAAAAGAATTTATATCATGCCATTTTTATTTTTCTCTTTTCCTATATTACAAATATTGCAATTCTAAGAAAGGGTGGTCATGTTTTTCTATGATTCCCATCATCTATACCCCACTCATTTACCACTGTCATACGAATCATATCCTGTTTCATTGGTTCCCTCATCTTTTAGAGGATGATGATATTTAAGGAAGTTGAGAAATAATTAGCTGCTTACTATGGGAGAGGTTAGAACACCAACAGATATCTGAATAACTAAAGTTTCTAATCCTTACTGTATTTACCTATGAGGTGCCGTGTGGTTTCTTAACTCTTGACTTTCCTTTTTCTTACCAGGTGATCTTTCTGAATGATAAAAAAAAAAAAAACTACTTCTCTGTACTTCCATTAATCATCGAAATGTTATCTACTATTCTTTCTGCTGTCCCATAATTTTGTTACATGAGTTTATCTACTGCTCCAGATTCCCACTTCCATTCCTTTATCTAAGTGTTCTGACTGAATAAGGTACCCTTCCAGAGTTATATTCCAATTATGATTCTTAGGTCTCAGTGAAATATATGAGGAAAATATTTCTTATATTATGACCTCTGACTTATCTTGCACATTTCCCAGGTTTTGTACAGCTGTATACTGAACTCTGAGGCCATTATTTTTATTCTTATTCTTTGGATTTTGTTGACTGCATTTCTGTGTGTCTTCCACCCCCTCCCCCACCATTGTAAGTATTCTCTAAGCCATCTTAATGGAAATATTTAAGTAAGTCTATCCATTTCCTTTATTTTTTCAGTTAAAAAGTCTTTTTGATCAAATTTTCAATGCATCATAAAAAAATATGTGTATGTATAAACACACACAACACACACACACACACACACAGAGGGACATATATTTGCCAGATCTTTTTTTTAGATGAACATTATTGGCAGCCAGGAGCCTATGAATTCTTTATTTTAAGCTATGGTTGAAAAATCCAAATCTTATTTTCAGACATAATCTTCTCAATGACCCATTCAACTCCCAAGATCCTATTTTCTTTTGCAGCCCTTACTTATTTGATCAATAATAGAAAAATCACCTGTGCCTCTAATACCTTAAGTCACCCCACCAAAAAAAAAAACACTCCAGTGACTGTGATAATTTTTTGAAGATTATTTTTTAATACTATCATAACTATCATGTGTTCCCATATAATTCATCAAAGGTGATGGTATTTACAGCTTTTGAGAGATTTTTGGAAAATAGTTTCAGAAGAACTAGTCTCTAACCCTGTTAGAAAATTCTTGTCTCCATAGACATATGTTATCTACAGTTAGCCCTAGCATAAGGACAATGTTAGTACATTGGCAATATCTCTGGAAGTAACTTCCTTGACACTCTGAAGCCCATTTTTTCTGCTCTGTCCTTGCCACGTAGCTAAATGCTACAATGCATAAAATGCAGGATTTTAGAGAAGGAAATCTGACTTCAGATATGGTCTCAAACATTTATTAGTTTATTTTATTGGGGGAATATGTCTTCCTTAGATTTGCCTCATTGTAATATGAGTTGAATAAGAGCCAGGAGCAAGTGAGGAAATATTTGTAAAATATTTAACTCCAAAAGGGTTCATGAAGAGTCAGATACAAATGAAATAACAACCACAACAAAGCCTGACAACTTAAATACACTGAGAGCAATTATTTCAGTTCCCTATTGATCACTTGTGTTCTTAATCAAGTATTCCAGAAGTAAGGAAAACAATATAATTCAAGTTTCACTCTTTTTTAACCTTCAAAACACTTTATTTTTGTATTGAAAAAATGTTCACTAGCCTAAAATACTTTGTTTTGTTTATCAATAAAAAGTCATGCACAATGTATCTAATTACATGAAAAAATCACCTTTATTTTAGCAAATAATATATCTTTATTTTATTATTTTTATTGCTACTACTTATGGCTAACACTTATGTACCAGGCACTATGTTAAAAACTATGAAATTATTATTTCATTTGATCTTCCCTATAACCCTATGAGGTAGCTGCTATTATATTCCCATTTTGCATAAAAGAAATCTGAGGCAGAGATTAAGTGACTTCCCAGGTACATACAGCTAGCAAATATTTGAAGCCAGTTTTGAATTCAGGTTTTTATGGACTCCAGGGCTATATTCTATCTACTGCATCATTTAGCTACAGCATTTTCGGTGAAATATCCATACACTTACACTTACATAGTGCTTTAAAAATTAATAGATTAATTGCATGAGAGAATTGGGATTAAACATATGTACTGAAATTAAAAAAAAATATTCTGACAGAGCAGTATATTAGCATAAAGTAAGAAAATAAAAGTTATGGGCAGCCAGGTGGTGCAGTGAGTAAGAGTTCCAGCCCCAGAGTTGGGAGACCTGCGATCGAATCCTGGCTCAGATACTTAGCACCCACCCAGAAACACCTGACCATGTAACATTGAGCAAGTTACTTGACCCCGATTGTTAGGGGCAGCCAGGTGGTGCAGTGAGTAAGAGGTCCGTCCCCAGAGTCAGGAGACCTGGGATTGAATCTGGGCCCAGATACATAGCACCACACCCAGAAATAACTGTCTGTATAACCTTGAGCAAGTTACTTAACCCCAATTGCTTAAAATAAAAAAAAAAGAAAAGTTAGATGTGATAGATTATGTCCTAAACTTGAGTTAAAAACTAAATGAATAGATATCAGATGGGTTTGGGAGGAGAGATGAAGCTAGGTAAATAGCAGTTTATGTAAAATATCTGAAAATTTTAGTAGATTTAAAATTGTATGATTCATATATATGATATTCTAGTCAGGAATGTTAATATTGTCTTATACTATATTAAAAATTACTTCAATGAACACTGAAGTGTTCTGCCTGAGGAAGAGCACATCTCAAGTCTTTTTTTATATTTTTCGCACCATAATTTACTAAGGGCATCCATGAAGAGGAAAACATTCATAGAAAGGCAATCATAATGACATAGGGCAACAAATTCATGCTATGTGATGATAACTTGAACTAGAGAAATTTACTCTGGGAAAAAGAAAACTTACCAGACTTATGATATGTGGAAAAAGGATTAAACTTATTCTCTTTAACCCCACAGTTTAGAACTAGAAGCAATGGGTAGAAGTTGACAAAATTTTATTTAGTGTTGATTTCAGGAAAATCTTCTGTTATAGCTATACCAAAATGGGAATGGTCTGCTTTCAGTAATAGTTAGTTGTTTTACATTGTGAGTATTCAAACAAAGATGGGGTAACCAATTACTCAGTAGCTTCTAAAGGGAATTATTGCAATTGTGGATGAGCTCCCATCTAATTTTGAATTTCTTTTGATTTCTGGGATATTCCTTCAGTTCCCATCAATAGGTAAAGTCCCCAGAGGGTTACCACTCCCAGATTTAAGGTGCCCTATAAATATTTCTAATCTTACATAGCTCATGAATATCTACTAATGCACTTACCTTTGATAGCCAGTAGACATGATTATCTAAAACAAAGATACTTACTGATATGGCATCTGAAAAAAAAATAATAACACAGGGCACAAACAAACAATACAAAAATACTTAGGGCACTGTAAGTGTAATGTAAATGGGAATATTTATCCCACCCATTAATAGGTCTGTATGACCTGCTTAAAATATCATGGAAGCCTAAGACACATGAGTTTGAGTCACATGAAACCTGTGGTGGGAGGAAATTGCTGAACTGGTGGAGCTGAAAAGGTGAAACAGAGCACAGAGAAAATTGATCAGAGCAGTTAGAGATGAGGGAGAGAGAAGTAGGCAGTGAGCTTTAAGTGTTCTTTTATGGGAAGGCCCTAACAAGGGGAAGGCTTGTGGATGGCGGTGCCAGCTACATTGTTATTGTGTGTAGATTTCTTTGTTGCAACGATGGATTTGACTTTCTGGTGTTGGGATTCAGCTTTCTGATGTTTGAATAAATGTTTTGGTTCTGTGTTCCATGTGGAGAGTCTGTTATATTGTTCAATTCAGAATAATGCTGACAATATTTATTGCTGCCACAGGTGCTTTGAATATCACATTGGAGTTACAGGCACATTCTTTCATATTGACACAGTATCAGAAGAATAAGGCCATATATAGATTATACTAGTAAATTCTAGAGAAGCACACATTCATCTTTGTAGCGACCTGATATCCTTTTCCCACTTTTTACTATCTTTATATTGGTCCTTCTGAGCAAAAGTGTCTCTACTAAGCATTTAAAATATTTGGGCTCTGTAGACCCATTAATTTCCATAGCTCAGATTCTAATAGCCAGATAAAACTCTCTCTTACCTTGAATACTTCAAAATACTATAATAAATGGGAGAATTGGAAAAATATATCCTTAATTCCATTGTGTCCCTCCCAAAATGCGCTCTGGTAAAGCTATAATGACAAGACAAATTATGATTTCCCATCAAGAGCTGGGTTCTTCCTCCATAAAGAGCTGCCTTCTGTTTTGCTTGAGATTATGCTTGCCAGAACTATATTTCATTTTGCCTTCTTCTTAAAGAATATGTCTCACTCTTTAAAGGGCTACTAAGGCAAACTAATGTCAAGCAGCTCTTTCATTCTATCAATTTTGGCAGAATAATCTGTAAAGGGGTAATACAATGCAGATGTGTCTTTTCATTTTTAAAGCCTTAGTATCTTGTTATCTCTTATCTACTCTTCACTTTCTGTGCTTCCAAGATCAAAGTTAGACTGTGGTCAATAAATCCTACAACATTTTACTAAACATTGTTTATGTAAGAGTAAATATAACAACTGTTGACACTTGGCAGGATGTTGGCAGACTGTTAATAACTTCTTTATTTACAGTGTATCTCTAAATGATGGCTTGTCACCAGGGTAGATGTTATTATTGAGTTGGTTTTTATTTCCTAAGTTTTGAGCAGTTTTATACCATTTGAAATAGTTTTCTAGTTATCAAGGTCAATTTGTATTTGTATACCCAGTATGATTTTATTATCTAATATGAAGTATTTTTAATTTTTACTTACTTTTCCTCTTTCACATTATATTACATGGTTCATTACTAACAGTCTATCATATCTCATAGTTAAATAGTTACAATGTACCACTATATTTATAAGTAATGCCTTCAATATTACCATGATAATTTGCCAAAGCTTATAAATTGTTATTATTAGTAATAGTATTTTGCTTACCAAATGTTGATGATAGCTAGGGAGCCCCCTTCAATCTGTTTTACTGAAAAGGCCAAGTGAGAAATTTAGTAAACTGAAAAACATTACCTTCTGGCAGCAAACATGATGGGCTTCACCAAAAAAAAAAAGAGAGAGAGAGAGAGAGATTTCTCATTTCCCTTGGGATTTCCAATTGGGAAATTGGGGAAAAAAAAACAAAAAATAAAACATTGTTATCTGACAGTTTATTATGCCTATATATACATATATCAATGAATCATCTAGAAGAGTTTTCACTATTTGGGGAAATGTATAAAATTGCATAATACCACCTTATCATTGTCTGTTAAATATATCTATCTATCTAAGACCATTGGAGTCCATTAAATCAGTTTAAATTAAAGAACCTGGAAAAGGATAAAAAAGGTGAGAAGCAAGAACAAATTTCCTTTCTTGTCAATTGGTTTATGAGGACAAAGACACTGACAGTGCTTTCACTGACAAGGCAGTTTCAATATGATCTCTCTTCAGAAAACTATATTGAAACATTCCTCATATTTCCTTTTTTTAGTTTCAGGTCTCCAAACCCAGCAATGGATGGGGAACTTGGAAGTCCCAGGATGTAGATTTTCTTCTGCTATTATTGCTATGTGACCTTGGGCAGGTAGATTAACTAATCTGGGTTTAAATTTCCATATAAAGAGGGGTTAAATCAAATGATAGCTTAGGTTTTTTTTTTTTTCAAACTCAAACATTCTTTAAGTATGTTGTACAATCCATGAGTCTACTGCTAAATCTCCAAAGCTTGGTAACTAAAATTAAATTCAGAAACTCATTTTACTCTTGAATTAATAATAATGATGGAAAACAGGAATCAAATGGATGAAATCCTTCACTAAACTGTCTTCATTAAATGTCAGATTTGTTTAGTATAAATATTTCATTAATTAAAATTTCTGTTTCTTTAGTAACAAGTAGGCAAACATCAATAGCTAAGGTTAAATACCATCCCATTGCAACACAGAAGCCCTAATCTCTACATATGCATATACATATTAATCATATGATACTATAATCCTCTGGAAACAACACACTACTATTTACTCTTATTCACCATTTTGAGTGTAAACTAGAAGAGATATATTAAAATTGAGTAGCACCAAGGTGTTGGTACTTCCTTCTTTTCAGCAACATACCCAAGGAAATAAACTATCAGAAATGTGATTTTTTAAAAATTTTTGTCCAGTCTTATTCATCAGTGTAGGGAACTGCTGGGGTGGAAACTCTCTATGAATGCAATCACAAACACTTGTCTAAATTTCACCTTAGGGAGTTGCACTGGGAATTCTCAAAGGATCGTGAGAGTTTAAGTGACTTTCCTATCATCACAGCTAGCATATATTAATAAGCATGTCTTGCTATTTCTAAGGTCAATCCTCCAGTCATTATACCACTTTGCTTCTCAGTAATTTTATAGGCGTCAAATAAGATCTCCTGTTTTACTTTACTATTTCTATAAATCTTAAGCATATTTTTCTTGGGAGGAAGAATTATAGGAGTAGTTGGAAGAAGCAGCATAGGAAACACAAATTTATTCATTTTGATTCAATTTTCTTCAGGTAGAAGAAAAAAAGTGTCCTTAAAAACAGTTCCTGCTAATTTTAATATATTTCATATAATCAATTTATGTGTTATAGGGATTTCTTCCCCCAACCATGTCATAACAGGGAAAATCTCATCCATTATAATGAACTCTAATATCTAATTTAAAAATAATCATAATACATTTCCAGAAATTGTAAATAGCCTTTAGGAAGATGAAGATAAACTACCTAGAGAAAAGCTGAACTTTAAAAAGTGGGAAGCACTCTGATTCAGGAGAAAGGTAAGTGTCACACACAAACCACCCTTTATAATCCAAGTTACTGGAATTCTTATGTGATATTTTGTCAATGTATTATGATAATATTTAAGTAAGATGAGGTTAAAGGGGATGAGAAATAGTTGCTGCTGAATTAGGAAACATTTTGTAATAAACAACTGTATTTAAGCCTCCTTTCCTTTCCTATCTTGTCATATTAGCACATAACCATGTACTATTATTAAAGAAAGTAACTGTTATAAATACTTAATAATAAAAGTGGGTTTAAAAAAAGAACTTGCTTGAGCAGCATTTTTGGTAGTGATTTTTTTGTAGAAAAATATTAAAATATTTCTTAGAAGTTATTCACTCAGATATGAAAATAATACATTGAATACACACAGAATACATCTATGTATATAGAAACCTTCTTTATAATCTTTAATGTGATTTTTAGCAAATGTTTTATGAAGTTGACATTCTCCATTAAAACATTCCAAAGGTCATTAAGTAAGTACTTGTGTGAGCTATGATTACATGACTCATTAAGATTTAAACATAAGTTTTCATATATTTTCAGAGCAGAAGATTCTGTACTGCTTCAGATAGCCTATCACTAAAAAACATCCAGCTCCATAGTGGCAAAAAGATTCCTAAGCACTGAAGTTGTTAATTTGCTATGAGCCAAGATAAAGACAATACTTCAACTAGTAACACTTCCAGCCTGTAGTCTTTCAATCAACTGATCTGCTGATAAACCAGTATGAATTGAGTCTATAAACCAATATGGATATGGATATAACCCAATTGGCTGGATGATACCAGGACATGAAGGTACAAGTGGTCTATAGAACCAAATGGAGGCCAGTTGAAATTCATTGTCATATTACTCAGGTCACTAACATTTTTTTCTGCTGAAGAACCATTTTTCTAACAGTGACCATTTTCTCCACTAAGGGTAAATTTTCTTTCTTTAGGGTTTTGCAGTTTACCATGCACTTCTTTGGAACCATGAAATAATGGTGTAAAGCCACATGTCTGATGACTTGGCAACAAAGGTCATCAAGTTCATAAGGCAGCAGTTGGATACTGGGCTCCTCCCACCAAGAAATCTGACAAAATAGTCCCTTGGGGGAAATTTATAAAATTTCTCCAAGTAGAATCTTGCTCTTTTCTCTAAAACAGCTGACTCTTCAGCTTTCTTGCTCTTTCTTGATTCATGAATATTCATTGGTTTGTTGTTGTCCTTCATTCTGGAAGAAGACCAAAATAGCATCTATATGTTGGAATCAAAGTACAATGTATGCAACTGTGACTGATGGGCCCAATATGAACTTCAAAGGCTCAACCATATGTCAGGCACAAATAATCCATATGAATAAGTATTATTTTTTTAATGAATATATAACAGACTCAGAAGTCCCACTTATTAAATTGGCAAGAAATCAAGGTAACTATACACCAATTCCTTGGAGCTATCTCTTTCACAAAATCATCATGAATCTACCTACCGGTGCCAGGAAAAAAAAAAAAAAACATCAAACCTCAGAACCTCTAGTGACATCACAGATGGTATTCCTTCCCTGACATTTTCTATTGCATATCAGAAGTTTCAATTGCTTTATAATTGTTTACATTTTTGCAGGGTGGGGAAGGGGTGGAGCTGATGGATGGATGCTGCTCTAGTACCCTTACCTTGTTACACCAACCTCCTCTTTCATGCTTCCTTTGAAGTCTCTGATTAAATTGTCTGGCCTTCTCTTCCCAAATAAACAGATTATTCCTTGAGTATTGCCTTACTAGTGCAGTTCTTCAGCAAAACCCCTTTAAATAACAGTAAAAAATGCATACATTTCCAACCACTTTATTAATTCATATTTAACTTGAAGCCTGCACCAAATGAAAGTTGTTGTTTTTTTTTTTTAATCCAAGTGGCTGTGTTTTATACATATATCTCTGATGTGGTACAGGCTCTGGAAAACCACTTGAACTCTAATGGAATCTTTCCATTTGATGAGGCATTTGCCTGAGGCCATAAGCTTTTCATTATAGCTAGGCCCAAATCTCTTACTAGCCAGCTCTTCATTGTCCAGGTACTTCCCACCCTTGATTCTTCCAAAATATCTATATCCAAATTTATTACCCTTAATCTAGCCTAGCCCTCCATTGTCTGTCATCTCCAGGTAGCCTCCACTATTTCCCACACTCAGTGTCTCATTACTGTAGTCTGACCTCTTTGACTCCTCCTGAAGACCCTCCCTAAACTCTTCCTCTAGACCACCTCTAAATCATCCCACAAACTTTCTGGTTATAAGACCCATCTTGCCTCCATGAAGTAGTAAAGAATTATATAGCACAGATATACTGTGTCAGGTTATTCTGGCCCACTTGTCCAATACAAGCATCATAGATACCTAGGCTCCTTCAGAGTCTATACATTCTGGCTAGTCTTTAATATACTTTACTTTGGTTGAGTGAATACTTGAGTCAGATTCATTTGGCAGGACCTGGTGTGTTGGTATTTTCGGGTCTTTTGCACCCCTAAAGCTTAAAACTCAACATTTTATGGTTCCCTGACCTCAACATCTCCTTAGTATTATATTTGTCAAGTTGATTTTTTAAAGTCAAAGTCTTTTAGTTTTGGCTCTATGCAATAGTTCAACATAACGTTATTATATTTGGCACATATGCTAAATTTAATATGTATATAAAACATATATGTATATATATATATATATATATATGCATATGGAAAGTTGCAGTTTTCCTGAAAAATCTCAGATTATATTGCTACCCATGTGTAAGGGTTATGGGATTTAAAGATCTCCCATGCCCCATGGACGTACTGACATAGCAGAGCAAGAGAAAGTGAAAAGCCGAGCTAACGGTCCTGCGGTTGGCAGTTGGCGGCGGTTGCCTTTTTTTTTTTTTTTGAGTTAGGACTCCTGCTGAGGACTGCCAGGGGCCGGAGCTGCTGGGAGCGCTCTTCCAGGACGCTGGGTGGTTGCTGTGAGTGGGGAGAGGAGGACCTTTGCCTGAGGTAGCCTGTTCTGTTTGAAAGGCTTGAGAATGTGGGTGCTTTCTACTTTATCTACCTGTGCCAATATCATAACTACTCTGATGGCTTTCACTTTCTGGTTTTGGGACTCAGTCTTTTGGTATCTTAATAAATTTTCTAGTTTATTTCCTCAAATGGCAAACCTGACGTATTTTGTGATGGATAATTATATCAGCATATTTGTAATCTCTATAGGCATTGTGAATATGGCATTGCTGATACATTTGGCGACGAGGATGGGATCAAAAAATGTCAGGCCTCTATTTGGAAGCAGTGGGGCTTTAGAGGGAGAAATGGCTATTCCAGGATGGGAGGATTTGCCTTATTCCTCTCTAGCCAGAGAATGGGCTAAAAGCACAGGGCCCTGTGAAAACTGGGAACCAAGGCTAAAAGAGGGAGAACCTGGAGATTTGGAAAGATGTTTGAAAGCAATACCCATAGAACCAGGCAAAGAACTGGCAGGAGTGTGCAGGAGAGGCTGGGTGCTGCTAACAAGTTATCGCCTTATGTGTAAAAGTAGGGATAAGCTGCTGAAGGAAAGAGCTAGGATGGCTAGGGAGTCAGCTGGTTTGCCTGAGGATTCTTCTGTGTCACAGTACTCAGAAGAGCAAACTGGAGGGACCCATGTGGTCCAGGAGCAAGCTACTGTTCATGTAGCTAAAAGGAAGCAAAAATCTAGCATAAGGAATGTGCATGCAGCTTTTGTACAGGCTGGGCAGAGTTGCCCCCAGGAGAATGTGTGTGAGGAGAATGGAACAAAGTTAGATGAGGAGTCTCCTAATGTAGAAGCTCTCCCCATACGAAGAAGAAGGCAGGAGAACCACCGAGGCAAAACAGAGTCCAGGGAGATAATTGAGGATTTCACTCAACAGGAGATCACTGATATATTGAGTAGATTTACCCAAAGAATGGGGGAGTCTTTAGTGTCTTGGATAGTAAGAATCACTGATGAAGGCACAGGAGGAATAACACTGGACAATGAGGACTGTTTAAAATTCATAAGTATTAGTCAGAATCCTTTTGTACACCAGGCTTTTAGGGATCACCATATGCAAGGAGGAAATAACAAAACAAATCTTCTAGCTTTAACTGCAGAAGGTTGCAAAAAGCAATATCCAACTGAATCTATGTGGCCTAGGGGAGACAGACCCTGGTACTCACTTAGAGACTGTATGAGAAAACTAAAGGAGGAGGTAATGAAAACTGGTATCCTGATTGGAGATGCAAATGCATATTATGATACCCCCCCTAGGAGTTCCTCATAGAAATATCATAGTGAAGACGGCTCCTCCTGCATATAAGCACATAATTCTGACTCTTTTAATTGGAGAAATAGGGCACCCTCTTTCAGAGGTGCTGGATAAGATTTCACAATTAAGCGATTTAGGGGAATGGGAAAAAGACAAATTGCCTTGAGAGAGAAGAGTAAACAGCCAGAGGATTCAGAGACAAAATAGACCCACAAGAAGGGAACTGTTTACTGCTCTATTAAGAGCTGGGGTGGACTTTAGAAGAATAGATGGTATTCCAACTGAAGAGCTGCATAAGCTGTACCAAGAAAAGGTACTTAGCATTAGAATGAACAGGGAAGCAGGAACCACCCCCGCAGGTATTTCTGAATCTGAATCTTTGTATCCAAGTTTGCCCCACCTTCAGGGAGAATAGGAGATAGGCCAAGCCCCAGCCCAGATAAAAGAAATATGCAGAAGAGATTGCAGACCCCATATTGGTTTAACAATATATTGGAAGAATGGATCAACTACTGTGACTAGGGCACTGATTGATACTGGGGCTGAGGCCACACTTATCTATGGAAACCCTGATAAGTTTAAACATGGAACTCCTATTACCATCACGGGTCTAGGAGATGCTGAAATATCAGCCAGACAGGTTAAAATAACAATGAAAATTGGGCAGTTACCTAAGAAGGAATATACTGTGGTTGTTGTACCCATTCCTGAATACATCATTGGAATAGATGTATTGAGAGGCATGACTCTGAATTTACCTTAAGGAAGATACCAATTTGCTGTGAGGAAGATAGGAATTAATACAGTTTTAGTAGGAAAACTAAAAATGGACCCAATCACTTTGCCTGAACCTTCTGAAGTAATTACTTTAAAACAGTATCGTGTGCCAGGTGGGCAAGATGAAATTGCCACTACTATAAAGGAATATGTTGAAGCAGGAGTGTTAGTCCCTACAACCACAAGATGGAATAATCCTGTCTGGCCAGTAAGAAAATCAGATGGGACGTGGAGAATGACTGTGGATTATAGACAGTTGAATAGGTGACTCCTTCTTTGTATGCTGCTGTTCCAGATACCATCACCTTAATAGAAAGGATCCAGAAATATGATGGGACTTGGTATGCAGTTATTGACTTGGCAAATGCCTTCTTCACCATCCCAATAGACTCTAAACAATGGGACCACTTCGCTTTCACTTGGCAGGGTAGACAATATACTTTTACTCGCTTGCCACAAGGGTACATACATAGCCCCACTATTTGTCACAGGATTGTGGCTAAACAGTTGGATGAATTAAAGCTACCTGGTGTACAGCTTACCCACTACATTGATGATATCATGATACAGGGAAAAGATGCGAAAGTAGTGGAAAGGAGTTTGACCCTTCTAATTGAGCATATGAAAAGTAAAGGGTGGGAAATTAACCCTGCAAAGGTTCAAGGACCAGCTCAGAATGTGAAGTTTTTGGGTATACAATGGAACAAGGGGCTAAGGGAGATTCTTCCTCGAGCCTGACAAAAGATTCATGATTTTCCTACCCCTACCAATAAGAAGGAGGCCCAAAAGTTCATAGGATTGTTTGGATACTGGAGGCACCACATTCCACATTTGGGACAGATTTTAAAACCTTTATATAGAGTCACACGGAAGAAATATGAATTCGATTGGGGACTTGAGCAGAGTAAAGCTTTTGAAGAAGCCAAGGCTGCCATACAATTGGCCCTAGATTTGTGGCCCATGCAAAATGGTCCAGTGGAATTGCAAGTGACTGTACAAGATGATTATGCAAACTGGAGCTTATGGCAAAAACAACAATGCCGAAATGTACCTTTGGGATTTTGGTGTAGGAAACTCCCTTCATCTGGAGTCCAGTACACACCTTTTGGAAAGCAGTTGTTAGCTGCATATTGGGCTTTGGTGGAGACTGAACAACTGACTGTGGGCCATGAAGTGATATTAAGACCTGGAATCCCAATTATGACCTGGGTAATGAGTACCCCAGCTTCTCACAGAATTGGACGTGCCCAAGAGGCTAGTATAATCAAATGGAAGTGGTATATTCAAAATAGAGCGAAAAAAGGCAAATGCGGAGTCTCTGCTCTGCATGAATCTATAGCAAACATAGAAATTGAGAGGAGTGACACACCCTCTGAGCCAAAGCAACAGTTGGTACAGTCCACTGTAAAATGGAATGAGGGATATGATGTATTAACTGAGGAACAAAAGAGACATGCATGGTTTACTGATGGGACAGCAAAATATTTGGGGCAAAAAAGACATTGGAAAGCAGTGGCCTATAACCCATGTACTAGAAGGACTTTGGAAAGTACTGGGATAGGTGCAAGTAGCCAATATGATGAACTTATGGCAGTATATCAAGCCATCAAAATAGAACAAGGAGGACAGTGTCATATATTCACTGATTCATGGGCGGTAGCTAATGGGTTAGCTACATGGATGCCCATGTGGAAAAATGAAAATTGGGAAATTCATGGGAAACAAGTCTGGGGCAAAGAATTATGGGAAGATATCTGGAACATGTCTTTGGTCACTGACTTGTCAGTTTTTCATGTAGATGCTCATGTGGCCCCCACCACACCAGAACGTGAGTACAATGCTCATGCTGATCGACTGGCAAAGATTGCTACTGAACGTATTGTTCCTACTTTGACAACAACTGATGATCCGGTATTAGCAAAATGGGTCCACCAAACAGCAGGCCATTTGGGGGTCCAGGCCACACACCAGTGGGCACAAGATCGAGGTATTAGTATCTCTCATTCACTGTTAAAACAGATAGCAGAAGAATGTCATATATGTCAATTGGAAAAGGAGCGAACTGTTCCTCGGGTAGTAACTGGAGAGATAGCAAGAGGAAAATTCCCAGCCCAAATCTGGCAAATAGATTATATTGGTCCACTACCACTGGATAAAGGATGCAGATTTATATGTACTTGTGTTGATACCTATTCAGGTGTACTAGTAGCTTGTCCTTATAAGAATGCAACCCAGAAAAACACTTGTAAAACCCTAGATCTCATAAGTCTATATTATGGAACCCCAATGCAGATTCAAAGTGACAATGGGTCACATTTCAAAGGCAATGAAATGAAGAAGTATTGTGTACTAAACAATATAGAATGGATATATCATATTCCATATTATCCAGAAGCATCTGGGTTAATTGAAAGAATTAATGGATTACTGAAAGAACAGTTGAGGAAGTGAAGTTCCAATAATTCATATCAACATTGGAAGGATAATTTGTTCATGGCTTTGCGTAATTTGAATAATAGACCATTGGAAGGAAGTACACCTCTAGCCAGAATGTTGACCCCCAATCTGCAAATTAGAAAACAACAAACACACAAGATCCCAAATATTGAGTATTGGACCTTGAGGCCAGATGTCCCAGCACCGTACCCAGGACCACCTGGTTCGGTGGGGTATGATTTACATTGTTTAGAGGACTTTTGGTTGGACAGAAAAGAAGTAAGAAAAATTTCCACTGGGATATGCATAAGAATCCCTAAAAATCACTTTGGACAGATTTTACCCAAATCAGGATTAGCAGCTCAAGGAATACATGTATTGGCTGGAGTAATAGATTCTAATTATCAAGGAGAAATTGTTGTAACATTCCAGAATTTAGGTGAAGGGCCCATACAGATTCACAAGAATGATAGGATAGTTCAAGTGATTATCGTTCCTTGTAAAACAATGCCACTTGTAAAAACTGACCCTCCTTCCAAAATAACTGTCACAGGAACTGAAGGATTTGGTTCTACTGATAGAATAAAATCAGGATCTAAAGTATGGGTAAAACGGAAGCCAAATGATGTTCTAAAGGCTGCAGAGATTATAGCATATGGGAGGGATAACACTGTAACTATTGTTTATTCTGGAGAAGATGATTACAAAATTGTACCCTTAACACATTTATTCTACTGTAAGTGAGGTTACAATAGTCTGGTTATTGCCTCTTTGCTTCTTAATTTTTTGTCTATTCACCTTGTTTGCTAGATTTGTTTCTGCAGGCTTGGTACCCTCCACCTGTAGATGCCTGATAGCTTAAGCTGGATGTCACCCCCTGTCTGCAACTGTGATGTGTCACCCTTGGACCTGGCATCAAGCATATTAAGAACTGACCTCTCAAATGGGACCCCTAAGGACAGGGACAGCTCTACATCCGATTTCAGCAGCAAGTAGCCATAGAAGAAGAGATATTCACCCCTTACCACAAGATTTTGGGGCCCCATTTGGTCGGGGTGGGGGGAATGATGGGGAGCTTGTGCTCAAGCCCCACCCTAAAATATGGTTTTTTGTGTTTATTGTGTGCTATTCTTGTTATATTGTTGTGAAATTTTGTTGACACCAGTTATTCCTACTGTATTTTTGCCAAGTAAGGGACATGAAAGATCTTGGGGCCGAATGTAAGGGTTATGGAATTTAAAGATCTCCCATGCCCCATGGACGTGCTGACATAGCAGAGCAAGAGAAAGTGAAAAGCCGAGCTAACGGTCCT
>NW_027187460.1:49244079-49281182 GCF_028583685.1 Petaurus breviceps papuanus | reverse complement strand
ATGCTGCTGTTCCAGATACCATCACCTTAATAGAAAGGATCCAGAAATATGATGGGACTTGGTATGCAGTTATTGACTTGGCAAATGCCTTCTTCACCATCCCAATAGACTCTAAACAATGGGACCACTTCGCTTTCACTTGGCAGGGTAGACAATATACTTTTACTCGCTTGCCACAAGGGTACATACATAGCCCCACTATTTGTCACAGGATTGTGGCTAAACAGTTGGATGAATTAAAGCTACCTGGTGTACAGCTTACCCACTACATTGATGATATCATGATACAGGGAAAAGATGCGAAAGTAGTGGAAAGGAGTTTGACCCTTCTAATTGAGCATATGAAAAGTAAAGGGTGGGAAATTAACCCTGCAAAGGTTCAAGGACCAGCTCAGAATGTGAAGTTTTTGGGTATACAATGGAACAAGGGGCTAAGGGAGATTCTTCCTCGAGCCTGACAAAAGATTCATGATTTTCCTACCCCTACCAATAAGAAGGAGGCCCAAAAGTTCATAGGATTGTTTGGATACTGGAGGCACCACATTCCACATTTGGGACAGATTTTAAAACCTTTATATAGAGTCACACGGAAGAAATATGAATTCGATTGGGGACTTGAGCAGAGTAAAGCTTTTGAAGAAGCCAAGGCTGCCATACAATTGGCCCTAGATTTGTGGCCCATGCAAAATGGTCCAGTGGAATTGCAAGTGACTGTACAAGATGATTATGCAAACTGGAGCTTATGGCAAAAACAACAATGCCGAAATGTACCTTTGGGATTTTGGTGTAGGAAACTCCCTTCATCTGGAGTCCAGTACACACCTTTTGGAAAGCAGTTGTTAGCTGCATATTGGGCTTTGGTGGAGACTGAACAACTGACTGTGGGCCATGAAGTGATATTAAGACCTGGAATCCCAATTATGACCTGGGTAATGAGTACCCCAGCTTCTCACAGAATTGGACGTGCCCAAGAGGCTAGTATAATCAAATGGAAGTGGTATATTCAAAATAGAGCGAAAAAAGGCAAAAGCGGAGTCTCTGCTGTGCATGAATCTATAGCAAACATAGAAATTGAGAGGAGTGACACACCCCCTGAGCCAAAGCAACAGTTGGTACAGTCCACTGTAAAATGGAATGAGGGATATGATGTATTAACTGAGGAACAAAAGAGACATGCATGGTTTACTGATGGGACAGCAAAATATTTGGGGCAAAAAAGACATTGGAAAGCAGTGGCCTATAACCCATGTACTAGAAGGACTTTGGAAAGTACTGGGATAGGTGCAAGTAGCCAATATGATGAACTTATGGCAGTATATCAAGCCATCAAAATAGAACAAGGAGGACAGTGTCATATATTCACTGATTCATGGGCGGTAGCTAATGGGTTAGCTACATGGATGCCCATGTGGAAAAATGAAAATTGGGAAATTCATGGGAAACAAGTCTGGGGCAAAGAATTATGGGAAGATATCTGGAACATGTCTTTGGTCACTGACTTGTCAGTTTTTCATGTAGATGCTCACGTGGCCCCCACCACACCAGAACGTGAGTACAATGCTCATGCTGATCGACTGGCAAAGATTGCTACTGAACGTATTGTTCCTACTTTGACAACAACTGATGATCCGGTATTAGCAAAATGGGTCCACCAAACAGCAGGCCATTTGGGGGTCCAGGCCACACACCAGTGGGCACAAGATCGAGGTATTAGTATCTCTCATTCACTGTTAAAACAGATAGCAGAAGAATGTCATATATGTCAATTGGAAAAGGAGCGAACTGTTCCTCGGGTAGTAACTGGAGAGATAGCAAGAGGAAAATTCCCAGCCCAAATCTGGCAAATAGATTATATTGGTCCACTACCACTGGATAAAGGATGCAGATTTATATGTACTTGTGTTGATACCTATTCAGGTGTACTAGTAGCTTGTCCTTATAAGAATGCAACCCAGAAAAACACTTGTAAAACCCTAGATCTCATAAGTCTATATTATGGAACCCCAATGCAGATTCAAAGTGACAATGGGTCACATTTCAAAGGCAATGAAATGAAGAAATATTGTGTACTAAACAATATAGAATGGATATATCATATTCCATATTATCCAGAAGCATCTGGGTTAATTGAAAGAATTAATGGATTACTGAAAGAACAGTTGAGGAAGTGAAGTTCCAATAATTCATATCAACATTGGAAGGATAATTTGTTCATGACTTTGCGTAATTTGAATAATAGACCATTGGAAGGAAGTACACCTCTAGCCAGAATGTTGACCCCCAATCTGCAAATTAGAAAACAACAAACACACAAGATCCCAAATATTGAGTATTGGACCTTGAGGCCAGATGTCCCAGCACCGTACCCAGGACCACCTGGTTCGGTGGGGTATGATTTACATTGTTTAGAGGACTTTTGGTTGGACAGAAAAGAAGTAAGAAAAATTTCCACTGGGATATGCATAAGAATCCCTAAAAATCACTTTGGACAGATTTTACCCAAATCAGGATTAGCAGCTCAAGGAATACATGTATTGGCTGGAGTAATAGATTCTAATTATCAAGGAGAAATTGTTGTAACATTCCAGAATTTAGGTGAAGGGCCCATACAGATTCACAAGAATGATAGGATAGTTCAAGTGATTATCGTTCCTTGTAAAACAATGCCACTTGTAAAAACTGACCCTCCTTCCAAAATAACTGTCACAGGAACTGAAGGATTTGGTTCTACTGATAGAATAAAATCAGGATCTAAAGTATGGGTAAAACGGAAGCCAAATGATGTTCTAAAGGCTGCAGAGATTATAGCATATGGGAGGGATAACACTGTAACTATTGTTTATTCTGGAGAAGATGATTACAAAATTGTACCCTTAAATCATTTATTCTACCGTGAGTGAGGCTACAATAGTGTGGTTATTGTTCTTGATTTTTTGTTTGTTCACCTTGTTTGTTAGATTTGTTTCCACAGGTTGGTACCCTCCATCTGTAGATGCCTGATAGCTTAAGGTGGATGTCACCCCCTGTCTGCAACTGTGATGTGTCACCCTTGGACCTGGCATCAAGCATATTAAGAACTGACCTCTCAAATGGGACCCCTAAGGACAGGGACAGCTCTACATCCGATTTCAGCAGCAAGTAGCCATAGAAGAAGAGATATTCACCCCTTACCACAAGATTTTGGGGCCCCATTTGGTCGGGGTGGGGGGAATGATGGGGAGCTTGTGCTCAAGCCCCACCCTAAAATATGGTTTTTTGTGTTTATTGTGTGCTATTCTTGTTATATTGTTGTGAAATTTTGTTGACACCAGTTATTCCTACTGTATTTTTGCCAAGTAAGGGACATGAAAGATCTTGGGGCCGAATGTAAGGGTTATGGAATTTAAAGATCTCCCATGCCCCATGGACGTGCTGACATAGCAGAGCAAGAGAAAGTGAAAAGCCGAGCTAACGGTCCTGCGGTTGGCAGTTGGCGGCGGTTGCCTTTTTTTTTTTTTTTGAGTTAGGACTCCTGCTGAGGACTGCCAGGGGCCGGAGCTGCTGGGAGCGCTCTTCCAGGACGCTGGGTGGTTGCTGTGAGTGGGGAGAGGAGGACCTTTGCCTGAGGTAGCCTGTTCTGTTTTAAAGGCTTGAGAATGTGGGTGCTTTCTACTTTATCTACCTGTGCCAATATCATAACTACTCTGATGGCTTTCACTTTCTGGTTTTGGGACTCAGTCTTTTGGTATCTTAATAAATTTTCTAGTTTATTTCCTCAAATGGCAAACCTGACGTATTTTGTGATGGATAATTATATCAGCATATTTGTAATCTCTATAGGCATTGTGAATATGGCATTGCTGTACACCATGCTATTTGTGTCCTCTTATATTCATGTAAGTCATGAAGTGACTTGTTGAAGAAACCAAAGTTGAGGACAGGAACTACAGTAGAAACACTAAATTTTCTCTCCTGTACTTAAATGCAGTTGGTAGATTGATCCTGGCAGTTGTTGCAAAGATATAGTTTGCAACTCATTGCAACTTCTCCATCAATGAACTCTCATGTCAACAAGATTTTTATTTTTAATTAATTAATTTTTAGTATTCAATATCTACTTTTATAAGATTTTGAGTTCTAAATATTCCCTTCCTCCCCTGTTTCCAAGGCCATATAATCTGATATAGACTATACATATACAATCATATTAGACATAATTTTTGCAATAGTAAGGTTGTGAAAGAAGAATCAGAACCAAAGAGGGGGGAAACACAAGAAAGAAAAAAAAAAGAGAGAAAGTTATATGCTTCAATCTGAATTTGGACTCCATAGTTCTTGCTCTGGATTCTATTTATTTTTTAATGATCTCTTTGGGATCCATACCTAGTAATGATATTGCTGGATCAGAGTATGAGCAGTTTTATGTCCCTTAGTTCCAAATTCATATTCAGAATGGTTCGATCTTTTCATAACTCCACCAACAATCCATTAATGTCCCAATTTCCCCATATCTTCTCCAACATTTATTATGTTCCTTTTCTGTATATTAGCCAATCTGATAGGTGTGATGTGGTATCTCAGAATTGATTTAATTTGCATTTCTTTAATCAACAGTTATTTAGACATCTTTTTATCAAGTAATTATCGAGGAAAACTGCTTTGATGTTCTAGAACCAGAAGGCAAAATAGAAATTGAAAGAATCTGCTGATTGCCTCTTGAAAGAGATCTCAAAAGGAAAACTCCTAGGAATATTGTCTAGGCTCTTTTTTTGATCATGGCTTCCAGGTATTGGAATATTTTTTAATGATCTCTCCTGGATCTATTTTCAAGGTCAGTGTCTTTTCCAATGAGATATTTAACATTATCTTCTATTTTTTTATTCCTTTGTTTCTGCTTCATAATTTCTTGGTTTCTCATGAATTCTTTGGCTTCCATTTGCTCCATTCTAATGCTTAAGGAATTATTTTCTTCAGTGAACTTTTGGACTTCCTTTTCCATTTGGCCCATTTGCTTTTAAGGCATTCTTCTCCTCATTGGCCTTTTGAAACTCTTTTGTCATTTGGGTGAGTCTATTTTTTAAAGTGTTATTTTCTTCAAATTTTGTGTCTACTTTAACAATTTATTGACTAATTTTTTCATGATTTTCTTATATCACTTTCATTTCTTTTTCCAATATTTTCTTCTACTTCTCTTACTTTATTTTCAAAATTCTTTTTGACTTCTTCCATTGCCTGCAACCCATTCATATTTTTCTTGGAGGTTTTTGGATGTAGGATCTTTAACTTTGTTGTCTTTTTTTCTGGTTTCATGTCTTGATCTTTGTCACCAAAGTAAGATTCTATAGTCTGATTTTTTTTCACTTTTTGCTTATTTTCCCAGGCAATTATTTGACTTTTGACCTTTTTGTCAAGGTAGGAATCTGCTTCCAGAGTGTAGAGTGCACTGTCCCAATCTTCAGGGATTTTGTACAGCTGAATTCAGAGGTATTTCCAGGTACCTGTAAATTTTCAGTTCTTTTAAGATGATATGATCAAAGGAAAGGTATTTACTCCTCTCCTGGACTGTGCTCTGGTCTGTAAGTGACCTCAAACACTTTTCTGCCTTGGAACTGTGAGTAGGATTTAGTCTCCACAGCCTCCAGAAGCTCTGCCATGCCACTGTACCTCCTCATCCCAGGACCACCACCCAGGACTGTGATCCAGATTTGAGCATTGGCAAAGCAAGAGAACCCTGCCTTCACACCTGCAAAGATGTCCCTGCATTTCCCCTCTCACCAGCTGCTCCAGCCCTCAAATCTCTGTGGACCTTGAGCTCCAGAAAGAGCAGATGCTGCTGCTGCTGCCACCTCTAACACATTTGGGCTGGGGCCAGATCATGCTCCTCTTTTTTTTAAGCAATCAGGGTTAAGTAACTTGCTCAAGGTTACACGGCCAGTTATTTCTGGGTGTGGTGCTAAGTATCTGCACCCAGGTTTGATCCCCAGGTCATCCCAACACTGGAGCCGGTGCTCTTACTCGCTGAGCCACCTGGCCACCCCTAAGCAATTGGGGTTAAGTAACTTGCTCAAGGTTACATGGACAGGTGTTTCTGGGTGGGTGCTAAGTGTCAGAGCCCAGATTCGATCCCCAGGTTGTTCCAACACTGGAGCCAGTGCTCTTACTCACTGTGCTACCTGGTCGCTCCCATGCTCCTTTCTTACAAAGGTTTGACAGTTTTCCCATTGATATTCTGTGTTGTCTTTGACATTTGTGGCTTGAGAAGTCTGAAAAGGGCCAGATCTGCCAGTGATTCAGTTCTCTGAGGCCTTCCCTAGGCCTGTCTGTCCTGGTGCATCTCATATCGAACTTCACTCCTCTCCCAGCCTGGTGCAGTAGAACTTTCTTGCTGTCTTTCCGTTTTGACTTGGGCTGGAGATTTGTTTCACTCTCATTTTGTGGAGTTCTGTAATTCTAAAAAATGTTTAGAGTGATTTTAACAGGTATTTGGAGGGGTTTGGAGGAGAGCTCAAGCAAGTCCCTGCTTTTACTCTGCCATCTTGGCTCTGCCCTCCATCCCCCCCACCATTTTATTATTTTTTCCCCTAACTGTGTAGAATAATTTTTGATAGTTTGATTTGTCTTGTGCTGAATAAGTAAATTCATTTTTTCTTTTCTGTTTTTAAGATATGACTTTATTTGTGTGAAGGGTTTGGCATTGTGTTCTTATAGTCCCTGGGTTTGTTTGGGCAGGAATATATTACATATATTGTCTACAGTTATTTTAAATGGAATTTCTCTTTCTGTCTCTTGCTTCTGTTTTTTTCAGTAATATATTAGAAAAAAACGGAGACCCACAAAGAACATCAAAGAGGTCAGCACAAATCATCAATAAAATTTCAGGACCTCCAAAACCCTCTTCCAGGACTTCTGTACATATACAACCAGAAAATCATCTATCAAAGCTTCCAGTAAGGTCCCAGGGCTTTTCTACAAAGTATCACAAACAAACATCAACACAGACAGAGCAAACAGAGTGCCAGGATACCACAAGTTTTCTCCTTCTTGACTCTACCACCACAAGAGTCTTCTTCTCAGTTCCTGCTGTCTCTAGCCCTGGTGCTCTCCTTATATAGTCATTAGCTCCTCCTCAAAAGTCCACAAGTTCTAGGGTTCACCAGTTGTGGAGTTCACATGTTTTTTTTCTTAACAGACTGAAATAAAGTGTTAATTCAATAGTTGAAACAAGATGTGAACTATTTATGTGCTTGCCATTACAGTTCTTGATATGGTCAATTATTCTGATAGTTTTCCTTAATATGGAAACTACTGGTAATTTCTGGTATAAATACCATCTGGTAATTGTGCATTATTCTGTTGATAAATTGCTATAATCTCTTTGCTAGCATTTATTTAAATGTTTTGCATGAATATCCGTTTTCCAAATATATAAATATAAATAAATATAATTAAATAAAAAAATATATATAAATATATATTTATATATATATCCACACACATATGATATCATTTCATTGTGTATGGCACCATTTAGCAAGATGTACTTCCCTATCTTATTTCTTTTAATTAGATTTATTTTTGTTTTTGAATTATCTGATAGCAGGATTGCTACCCCTGACTTTATTTTTTATTTCAGCAGAAGCATAATACAATCTACTATGGGGCTTATACTTTTAATTTCTGTGTATCTCTGCTTCAAATGTGTTTCATGTAAACAATATATCATAGAATTATGTTTTTTCATTCAGTCTGCAATTTGCTTTCATTTTTATGGTTAAATTCATCCCATTCACATCCAGAGTTGTAATTACTTTGTATTTTCCTCCATCCTATTTTCCTCTTGTTTATACTTTTCTCTCTCTTTTCACCCTGTCCTTCCTCACCAGTGTTTTGCTTCTAATTACCACTCCCTTAATCAACCCTCCCTTGTATGAACTCTCCCCTTTACTTTCCCCTCCTACTTCTGCTCTCCTTTCTATCAGTCCTTACCTTTCCCCATTATTTCTTGTTTTCCTTCCTATGTCCCTGTAGGGTAAGATAAATTTCTGTACCCAACTAAGTGCATGAGTTATTCCCTCTTTGAGTCAGATCTGATGAGAGGAATTTTCAAACAATACTCTCTCCCTCCTCTTTTCCCTTTTATAGGTGATTTGTGCCACTTCATATCATGTAATTCACCCTATTCTACTTCCTCTTTCCTCTTCCTCTAATATAAGCCTTTTTTCCCCATTTTTTTATATCACATAAAAATATCTTATACCCACAGGCTCTGTCTATGTTTACTCTTCCTTCTAATAGAAACTAAGTTATCAAAAGTTACAAATATCATCTTCCCATGTAAACAGGTACATCTTATTAAACAACATTTTTTTCCCTTTCCTGTTTACATTTCTTGTGCTTTTCTTGAGTCTCAGATTTGAAGATCAAATTTTCTGTTCAGCTCTGGTCTTTTCATCAGGAAAGTTGAAAAGTCCCCTATTTCATTGAATACCCATATTTTACCCTGAAAGATTGTGCTAAATTTGCTGGGTATTAATCCAAGCTCCTTTGCTTCTACAATATCATATTTCAGTCCCTGATATCCTTTAATGTAGAAGCTTCTATGTAAACCTGCCATGTAAATCTGACTATGGTTCCATGATATTTCAATTTTTTTTGTCTGCTTGCAGTATTTTCTCCTTGGCCTGATAATTCTAGAAACTGGCTACAATATTCCTTGGAGTTTTCATTTGGGGATCTTTCAGGAGGTGATTGGTGGATTCTTTCATTGATTATTTTTGCCATCAGGTTCTCAGATATCAGCTAAGTTTTCCTTGATAATTTCTTGAAAAATGTTGTACAGGCTCTTTTTTTGATTATGGCCTTCACGTCAAAAAATAAAATTTAAATGATCTCTCCAGGATATATTTCCCAGCTAAGTTGCTTTCCAATGAGGTATTTTTAATTTTCTTTCAATTTTTTTTCATTCTTTTGATTTTGTTTGACTGATTCTTGATGCCTCATAGAGTAATTAGCTTCTATTTTCTCAATTCAAAATTTAAGGATTTGTTTTCTTCAGTTAGTGTTGGGGCCCGTAGCCCCTCTTTGCGTCTGAGGCAGCCTCTCTGAGTTCAGGTCTGATGTAACAGGATACAGAGCAATAAGCAATATGTGCTGATCTCATCTGTGGTCAGGGCACCCTATCCTCTAGGAAGTGCCGAGGTGCCCAGATTGTGTTCTGTCATGCAATTTACCCTGTTACCTTGAGATTAATCTCAGGGACTAAGGGTAAGTGCACAGGAGTATGCAAGCTGTTCTGGACACAGCCTCCCTGTTCTCTGTTTGGCCCCGCTTACCTTCCCTCATGAGTTGTCCATGACCTCTGAAAGTGCACTTTGGGGATTTAAGGGCTGAAGCATGAGGTGGTTAGAGAGAATGGAGAGAGAGAGTGTAACAGCATGCCTGTCTTGCCAATAAAGCTGTGCCTCTTTCCATTTCCACTGACTCAACTTCTCCTTTATGCCAACATGCAGGACATGTCTGGGTGTGCACCAAGGGCCAAGAAATGGAGGTAAGATTGAGATAGAATCCTAAGGGTCACTATAAATGGTGTCCTGAACAGGGACAAATAAAGTACGTGTGGTTTTAAAGCCACCTTTGAGCTGAGCCCCCATGCTAGTGGGGAAGATAGAGGAGAAGCCCCAAGGGACCAGGGGAATTCTGGGGTTGGCTTGGGATGAAAATGGGGAATCGCCTCCCTATAATTAAGCCAGAGGAAACATAGGTTTGGGCTCAACAGCTTTATAAGGCAGTTAAAGGCCAGGGACTGGCCCTCCCACTTAAGGACCTGTGGAGATCTATTGAAAAATTGAAAGTGTTCGCTCCATGGATAGAAGACATGGACTTAAATAAGCAGAAATGGAGCATGGTTGGGGAACAAATGACAATTTATTTAGTAAATTGGGAGCCAACCAGGAGAGAGAGGAGTGAAGGACTAATGGAAGAGGGACTCCAGCATTTCCGCATTTCTGCGTTTTTTTCTATGGAATACATTAATGATATGCTTAACATCAAAAATGAAAGTGCCAAGGGTGCTCGAACCATTCACTGTGATACAGCTGTCTTTGTTGGAAACAGATAAAAAGAAAATGATCAAGTATGTTTTACCTAGGACCAAGCATAATATCTGATTTCTGCAAACTATCTTTAACAATTTCTGAGTGCACTGTTCCTATCATTTTCTCTGTCTGTTTTGTGTATGTGTCTCTGTTTGAAAGAGTGTGAGCGAGTAATCTAACTGTCTGTAAGGTTCAATATGCAGCTGGACTTTCCTTGGAATGCTCTTATCTCTTTCCCTACCCCTTACTGAGGAGAGAGAAAGAGAAAAGAAAAATATGTTTTATCTTATGGATTATATGATGGTTATATTAAGTCATAGAGTATAGAAAGAAGTATCAGGCATAAACTATTTACATTAAAAAGTGTGAACAGAAGTTTTAACATCTTTAAAAGTTTGAAAATCTCCTCTTCTTCATTACAGTCTGGCCAAGTGGAGTGAGGAGAAGGTGATAAGAAATAATGAGGGAATTTTCCCCTCATATAAAAGGGCATATGAACAAGCATGTCTTGCCTCTCTTATTAGAAAAATAAATCTGCATATCAGAAAGAACCTGTAAGTAAATTGAATTCATGTAAAAAATAAAAAGTGCCACTCCTAATTTGATGCTAAAGATAATTTATAATTCATTTTACTATTTTGCATAGGCAAATTAGGGTATTTTCTAAGATCTGATAAAAACATGAAGTTTGAGATCTAGCAGGGGGGAGAAAGAATATGGTGCCATTTCTGACTCCCTCCTTGCTGGAAGGATCAAAGCTATCACTTTCAAAGAAGTCTTTAAGGAGTGGACACATAAATAAAGTTTATTGGAGTAAAAGTAAAATCACCTGAAAACATTTTATAAAAATTTATCAAAGTCTCTCATCCTACATAGAAAAAAAAAATAGAGAGTGCTGAAGAATAATAGGGAATTTGAGTTACACTCCCAATCTGACTAAAGGGAGAAAGTGTGATAAATTTATCAAGGACCCCACTAGCAACAACCCTGGGCATTGAAGCCCACACCTTTAAGTAAGCTGATGAATCTCTCCATTCAAAACCCCTAAATACATAATCAGGCTCTGCAGCTATGAGGAAAGGAGAAAAATATCTACACTTGATTAGCCCAATTTTCTATCAATATTTTTTGCAAGTGATGATTTGGAAATACAATCAATGTCACAATGTCATTGTATTGTTATGGTCTTCCTAAATTGTAGTAAAATTCACTCATTTAAAAAAAAAATTGAGGAATCATTCTAAGCCAGAAATAGTATTAGGTAAGCCAATTTTTATATGAATTTTATTGGAACTAAAAGATAATGAACTTGTTTAAAAACAGTTATGTCACTTACATCTTATATGTTTACATATGCCATATAGAAAATCAGGCATTTATTTACACCTCTACCTGAAGTTAGAAAAAAAAAAAGATTACAACTAAAACAATTTTGTTATCACTTATGGAAATTATTACCTAAGTCACTTTACTGTTTCCATGCTAAAACTTAAAATTGCTAATTGATTACTGTATATGGAAAGGAGGAGATGGGGTAAAAACTTTATCCGGATTAATTCTCCTCATTCAGACCATTCCTTCTGCATGTATGAGATTTGATGAGGCAGGGGCATCACCCCCAACCCCTCTCTAAAGTCTATCTCAGTTATTCTTATTTTGTAAAACTGCCAAAGAAACTATCTGTAGAGGGAAGTTCATTCAGGCTGAGAAAGGAACTTGTTTTAATTATTTTGTTCCTAAACAATGAATCTAACTTGCTAAGAAAGATGCAAAGTATTAAAAGGATTTCTAACAATTGAGAAAGAAAAACATTAGATGAAATTCCTATGTAAGAAAAACCTAGTAAATCTTTATTGTTTATTACAGCTCCATAGGAATAAAATTAACATATAATTGAATATAAGTTGTGATTGGTGAAAAATTGCTACTTAAAATAAAAAGCATTTAATATTATATTTAATTCACATATTTTTTCTTTCTATAGCAAAGTTTCTATGAATAGAATAATTAGTCAGTAAAAGATATGAAATCTTGTGTGTTAGGTCGCTGGGAAACTTAATATTTTTTTTTCTCAAGAATTAGAGCATATATGATAACTTATACAAACTACTTAGGCTCACTTTATAATATCTTCATTGTTTAGAGGGGTCCTAATACTAATAGCTTTTATAAGTACTTTGATCAGCTTCTTAATTGTTGCCAATATAAAGATTTAATTACTATACCTTTTTTGACTAAAACTTTGCAATATTTAAGAATTCTGCAATAGTTTGTCAATAAATATCTTGAGAATCTATGTTATGTTACACCAATTTGGTTTAAATGAATATCACTATGAAAAGTTTTGGTTTTGCTTTCAGGAATTCTAAGACAACTTATAGCTAAGTTAAAGCAAAGTAGAACAGATTTTGCTATTTTGATTCCAATGTATAGTCTTTCCATGGCCTAGGCAAGAGTTAAAGTAGTATCTGAACTTACTATAAGCAAAAGATTCAATTTCTGAAATATCTCTTCCTTCCAAAGTGAATATAATCAGAGGATAAAAAAGCTTTTTGTAACAAGGATGTAGGTCTACTATTCAGTTGTAAAGTTCTAGTCAAGAACTTTTTTTGTCTACCAGCTTCCTGGAAATGCAAGCTCATTAATTCTAATTATATTAACATTAATTCTAATAATGATATACTTATTAATATTCACTTTACTTCTACCTACTAGACACAGCTTTCTGATATGTTATTATTGTTAAATGATTTTTTCCCTTTAATATTGACTCAGATAACAAATATTCTGTATATATATATGCATATCAATATGTATATATTAATACATAATGTGGAATTTGTTACCGTGGGGGTGAGGCTGTGCTTATATATTTTCCAGAAGTGAGGGAATGACCAGTGAGGGTGGCAAAAAAGAAACATCAGGATGTGTACTCCAAATCACCCAGAAAGATGAAAAAGTTCCAGCAGCAGCAGAAGAACTCACAGAGACAGAACATGGGAATGAAGAAGAAGAGGTCTCCTAATGTAACCAAAACAAAAAAGTTATGCCCCCATGGGGGCAGATTGAACATTTTTATATTCACCCAAGGAACTGAAAAACCTGTTACCCCAGGATTTGTGTTTCTTGCTGTGATCACTCTGCTTTCTATACAAACCAAACTGGTTCAGTTTTGATATACATTTTGATACACCTACCCCAGTTGCATCACTCGTTTCACATATAACTATAATTGTAACTACATGTATTTGACTCCCTCAAGCCTTCCTTTCTTCTACTAATGTAAATCATTTACAGATGATATAAGTCCATACTATATTATCTTAGAATATGCCCTGCTTTAACTGTACTCTCAAACAATGCATTAGTGGTTATGATGTCATTATACTATTTGTAGAACCATCCTCTTTTGGTTTCAGATGTCAGGGGAACCTGCACAAAAGATATTTCTGGACTTTTTAAATGATGGGACTAATTGCACCTGTATCTTCTATTCTGCTTCCCCAATGTACTTATGAATATACTTGTCTATGTATTACTCCTCTGTGTGGAATATTGTTTGCATTCATTATACTCCAGCTCTATGTATTATTGTACTATTTGTATAGGGATTTGTATTTTGTCTACTATCATTTGATAATCTCAACCATTGTGTCTGTATTTAGGTAATACGTTAAAGTGGAGACTTTCGGAAAAAAATTAGATGCTTTAGAGGAAACTAGAATTTGGGAAAGACAAGCTTGCAGAAATTGAGTTTTGTTGAAGTGTGATTATAGATTTCATCCTATTTGTGTTATACCCATGAAATATAATAGGTCTAATTATGATTGGCAAAAAGTTAAAAAAGATTTGTTAGGGATTTAAAAAAAAATACCTCCATAGGAGTGGATTTGTCACAATTCGATAAATTGATTTCCCATATCAATGAGGCCTCCTTGGATAAAATTTGGACAATTTGGCATGACAAATTTAGAGTTCATTTAAAGGGTTAAGTCCTTTGAATTGGCCATATAAATATATATTGCTTTCACCCCTTCTTCCTCTGGTTCTATTGTATCTCCTTGCGATTTGCATTGTGAAGGATGTAGTAGGTATTTTCAAATGAATGCTCTATACCTTGCAAGTGTCGCCACCTTGTTATACTTTTCCCATGATTTGTGAATACTATATAATATGCAATTGAATGGCTTTTTTTATGGAAATTATCCCCTTGTCTGTTGCCCTCTCATGCAGATGTTCAAAAATCCCGTGCCTTGCAGGACTCATAAGATTTGGTGCTCTGCACCTAAAAGGAAGGGGGACTTTTTGGAGCCTGTAGCCCCTCTTTGGGTCTCAGGCAGCCTCTCTGAGTTCAGGTCTGATGTAACAGGATACAGAGCAATAAGCAATATGTGCTGATCTCATCTGTGGTCAGGTCATCCTAACCTCTAAGAAGTGCTGAGGCACCCAGATTGTGTGCTGTCACACAATTTACCCTGTTACCTTGAGATTAATCTCAGGGACTAAGGGTTAAGTGCTCAGGAGCACACAAGCTGTTCTGGACACAGCCTCCCTGTTCTCTGTTTGGCCCCCCTTACCTTCCCTCAAGAGTTGTCCATGACCTCTGCAAGTGCACTTTGGGGATTTAAGGGCTGAAGCATGAGGGCATTAGAGAGAATGGAGGGAGAGATGTAACAACACACCTGTCCTGCCAATACAGCTGTGCCTCTTTCCATTTAAACTGACTCGACTTCTCCTTTATGCGAACATGCAGGACATGTCTGGGTGTGCACCAAGGGCCAAGAAATGGAGGTAAGACTCAGCTGGAATCTTAAGGGTCATTAAAAGTTAGATTTTGTACCTCCTGTTTTATTTGATCAATTCTACTTTTAAAAGAGTTGTTTTTTTCAGTAATTTTTTATGCTTCCTTTTGCAGGCTATTGATCTTTTTTTTTTCCTCCAAATTTCTCCTGCATAACTCTCCTTTCTTTCCCCAATTTTTCTTCTACCTCTTTTACTTGATTTTTTTATAGCACAATAAAATTTTATTTAATAAATGAAATAGGCCAAAAATATTCACCTTAGTAAGTAAAGTTTGCTGATCAATGCTCAATTATTGGGTCACCGAACAAATAATAAGTAAATAGATACAAGCATACATACACACATAATTTTGTTAAAGGTAATGATAAGAATGTAGCAAAATATTTATAGACTATAGCACAGTAATATTTTTGAGGTATATGTTATTATCTATATTTTTTATTTTTTTATTAATTTGTTTCCTTTTAGTTTACAGAATTCAATTCCACAATTCCTTGAATTTCACATTTTGTCCCCCTCCCTCCCTTCCCCCCCCCATGGCAGCTTATAGTCAAGTATAGGATCTGTATATACTTTCCCATTATACAGTGGTCAGGTTATGAGGACAGATTGTACCAGCTAGAATGAAAAACGGTAAAGAGGACATAAAACCAAATAAGAGAACGAAAAAGATCAGGTATTTTGCTTCCACCTCCATATAAACTTAGTTCTTTCCCTGGATGCACATTTTTCTCTCCATCATGAGTCTTTTGGGATTGACTTATATCACTGCATTGCTGCGAAGAGTCCAGTCTATCAAAGTTGGTCATCACACATACGTTGTATTTGTAATTGTGTAAAAATTTCTCCTGGTTCTACTCTTCTCACTCAGCATCAGTTCTTTTAAGCCTCTCCAGGTAAATATGAAGACTGCCTGCTCCTTGTTTCTTATAGCACAATAGTATTCCATACATGCATATATCACAACTTGTTCAGCCATTCCCCAATTGATGGGCACTCCCTTAATTTCCAATTCTTTGCCACCACAGAAAGACCTGCTATAAACATTTTTGTATATATGGGTCTTTCTCCCATTTCTATGATCTCTTTGGGATATAACCCTAGGAGTGGTATTGCTGGATCAAAGGGTATGAAAGTATTTATAGCCCTTTGGGCATAATTCCAGATGGCTCTCCAGAAAGGTTGGATCAGTTCACAACTCCACCAACAATGCATTAGTGTTCCAGTTTGCCCACATCCTCTCCAGTATTTATCATTTTCCCGTTTTGTCATCTTAGCCAATTTGACTGGTGAGATATGGAACCTCAGAGTTGTTTTGATTTGCATTTCTCTAATCAATAGTGAATTAGAGCATTTCTTCATGTGCTTATAGATAGCTTTAATTTCTTTCTCTGAAAATTGCGTGTTCATATCCTTTGATCATTTATCAATTGGGGAATGACTTGTATTCTTATAAATTTGACTCAATTCTTTGTATATTTTAGAAATGAGTCCTTTGTCAGAGACATAGGTTGTAAAGATTCTTTCCCAATTTCCCACCTCCCTCTTAATCTTGGTTACATTGGCTTTGTTTGTACAGAAACTTTTCAATTGCATGTAGTCAAAATTATCCATTTTACATTTTATATTGTTCTCTAATTCTTATTTAGTCATAAAGTCTTTCCCTCTCCACAAGTCTGATAGGTAAACTATTCCTTGTTTTAGGAGACTGCTTACAGTATCAGCCTTTATACCTAGATCATGCACCCATTTAGACTTGATTTTGGTATATGATGTTAGATAATGGTCTATGCCCAATTTCTGCCATACTATATTCCAGTTTTCCCAGCAGTTTTTGTCAAATAGTGAGTTCTTATCCCAAAAACCAGGGTCTGGAGATTTATCAAACAATACATTACTATAGTCATCGACTTCTGAATCTCATGTGCCTAATCTATTCCAATGATCCACTCCTCTATTCCTCAGCTAGTACCAAGTAATTTTGATGACTGCTGCTTTATAGTACAGATTGAAATCTGATAAAGCTAGTCCACCTTCCCTAGCATTTCTTTTCATTAATTCCCTTGATATTCTGGACCGTTTATTCTTCCAAATGAATTTTGTTACTATTTTTTCTAGCTCTATAAAGTAGTTTTTTGGTAAATTAATTGGTATGGCACTAAATATATAATTTAATTTAGGTAAAATTGTCATTTTTATTATATTAGCTCTACCCAGCCACGAGCAATTAATATTTTTCTAATTAGTTAGATCTGACTTTATTTGTGTGAAAAGTGTTTTGTAGTTATGATCATACAGGTCCTGGGTTTGTTTTGGCAGGTAGATTCCCAAATATTTTATAATGTCTACAGTAACTTTAAATGGGATTTCTCTTTCTATTTCTTGCTGTTGAATTTCATTGGAAATATATAGGAATGCCGAGGATTTATGTGGGTTTGTTTTCTATCCTGCAATTTTGCCAAATTTATTTATTCTCTCAAGCAGTTTTTTACTTGATTCTCTAGGATTCTCTAAGTATATCATCATATCATCTGCAAAGAGTGATATCTTGGTTCTCTTCTTTGCCTAACTTGATTCCTTTGATTTCTTTTTCTTCTCTAATTGCTACTGCTAACATTTCTAGTACCAGATTGAATAAGAGAGGTGATAGTGGACACCCTTGTTTCACCCTAATCTTATGTGAAATGCTTCTAGCTTCTCCCCATTACATATAATACTTTCTGATGGCTTTAAATAGATGCTACTTATTATTTTAAGGAAGGCTCCATTTATTCCTATACTTTCTAATGTTTTTAATAGGAATGGATGTTGTATTTTGTCAAAAGCCCTTTCTGCATCTATTGAGATGATCATGTGGTTTCTGCTATTTTTATTGTTGATATGATCAATTATACTGATGGTTTTCCTAATATTAAACCATCCTTGCATTCCTGGAATAAATCCTACCTGATCAAAGTGTATTATTCTTGAGATAAGTTGCTGTTGTCTTTTTGCTAGTATTTTATTTAGAATTTTTGCATCTATATTCATGAGGGAGATTGGTCTATAATTTTCTTTCTCTATTTTTTCTCTTCCTGATTTAGGTATCAGTACCATATTTGTGTCATTAAAAGAATTTGGTATGACTCCTTCTTCACTAATTTTCCCAAATAGTTTGTAGAGTATTGGAATCAATTGTTCTTTAAATGTTTGATAGAATTCACTAGTGAATCCATCTGGCCTTGGAGATTTTTTCCTAGGGAGCTGACTGATGGCTTGTTCAATTTCTTTTTCTGAGATGGGATTCTTTCAGTAATTTACTTCCTCTTCAGTTAATCTGGGCAACTTGTATGTTTGTAAATATTCATCCATTTCCCTAAGATTGTCAAATTTATGTGCATACAATTGGGGAAAATGATTCCTAATTATTGTTTTGATTTCCTCTTCATTGGAGGTAGATTCACCATTTTCATTTTTGATACTCATAATTTGGTTTTCTTCTTTCTTTTTTTATCATATTGACTAAGGGTCTATCAATTTTGTTGGTTTTTTCATAAAACCAGCTCTTGGTTTTATTTATTAATTCAATAGCTTTCTTAATTTCAATTTTATTAATCTCTCCTTTTGTCTTCAATATTTCTAATTTAGTATTTAATTGGGGATTTTGAATTTGTTCTTTTTCTAGGTTTTTTAATTGCATGTCCAATTCGTTGAGCTCCCTTTTCTCTAATTTAATCACGTATGCACTCAGGGATATAACACTTCCCCTAAGAACTGCCTTTAATGCAACCCACAGATTTTGGTATGTTGTCTCATTATTATCATTCTCTTGAATGAAATTGCTGATTGTTTCTATAATTTCTTGTTTGACCTACTCATTCTTTAGGATTAAATTGTTTAATTTCCAATTAGTTTGCAGTCTGTCTTTCCCTGGCCCTTTATTGCATATAATTTTTATTGCATCATGATCTGAGAAGGATGCATTTAATATTTCTGCCTTACTGCATAGAATTGTGAGGTTTTTATGCCCTAGAACATGGTCAATTTTTGAGTATGTGCCATGAACCGCTGAGAAGAAAGTATATTCCTTTTTAACCCCATTCAGTTTTCTCCAGAGATCTATCATACCTATCCTCTCTAAAATCCTGTTCACCTCCTTCATTTCTTTCTTGTTTATTTTGAGGTTGGATTTATCAAGTTCAGAGAGGGGGAGATTAAGGTCTCCCACTAGTATAGTTTTGCTATCTATTTCTTCCTCTAATTCCTTTACCTTCTCCTCCAGGAATTTGGATGCTACACCACTTGGTGCATATATGTTAAGTACTGATATTGCTTCATTCTCGATGGTGCCTTTTAACAGGATATAGTTTCCTTCCTTATCTCTTTTAATTAGGTCACTTTTTGCTTTTGCTTTATCTGAGATAAGGATTGCTACCCCTGCTTTTTGTACTTTAGCTGAGGCATGATATATTTTATTCCAACCTTTTACCTTTACCTTGTGTGTATCCCTCTGTTTCAGATGTGTTTCTTGTAAACAGCATATTGTAGGATTATGATTTCTAATCCATTCTGCTATCCATCTCTGTTTTATGGGAGAGTTCATTCCATTCACATTTACAGTTTTATTGTTATCTGTTTCTTTCCCCCCATCCTATTCCTGCCCCTGTTAATGTTCATATTTTCCCTCTCTTCTCCCTTTCCTCCCTTAATAGTTTTCCTTTTGACCACCGCCTCCCTCAGTGTTCCCTTTTCAGCCCCCGTCCCTTTTCCTCCCCCTTCCCCTTACTACTTCCTTCCCTAGAAACCACTCCCACCCCCCTTTCATAACCCTTTGTCCCTCCTACTGCCTGTAGGATATTGTTATACTTAATGAAGTATGCTATTTCTTCTTCCCATCAAGAGTGACAGGAACAAATCTCATGCGAAGCTCCTCTCCCTCCCGTCTTCCCCTCTGAAATGATACTTTTTGGGTTTCTTCTCCATAGCATCCTATGCTTAACTGGTTGTTATTCCCTCCTTGTACCAGAACCAATGAGGGAAAAGCTGATATGTTTTCCAACTCCCTCCCTTTTTTTTCCTCTGCTATACAGTTTTTATGCCTCTATGAGTGCCATAATTTATCCTTTTCCACTTCAACCATTCCCTTTCTTCCATTGCAGTCCCTTTGTAGCCCTTAACAAGATTTTTAAAAAATCGTCATTTTGTGTATTTTATAGTCCTACCCTCTAATTGTCTATAACCAGTTTGCTCTTATCAAATAGCAGGGTGTGTGTATGTGTTCTCCTTGTTTACCTTTCTAAGTCACTGTTGCATCTCATAATTGGAGGTTGAATTTTCCGTTGAGTTCTGGCTTTTTTATCAAGAAGGTCTGGAACTCTGTTATATCATTGAATGACCATCTCTTTGCCTGGAAGAATATTCTCAGTCTCTCTGGGTATGTGATCCTTCATTGTAACTTGAGCTCTTTTGCCTTCCAGAGAATTGTATTCCACTGCCTCTGATCTTTCAATATAGAGGCTGCCAAATCCTGTGCAATCTTCACTGTGGACCCTCGATATTTGAATTGTTTCTTTTTGGCTGCTTGAAGTATTTTCTCTTTTATCTGGTAGTTCTGGAGTTTGGCCACAACATTTCGAGGACTTTTCAGTTTGGGATCTCTTATAGCAGGTGTCCGGTGGATTCTCTCAATTTCTATTTTACCCTCAGGTTCTAGTACCTCAGGGCAGTTTTCTTTAATGAGCTCTTGGAGAATGTTCTCCAGGCTCATTTTTTCATCATAATTTTCTGGTAGGCCTATGATTCTCAGATTATATCTCCTCGATCTATTTTCCAGGTCAGTTATTTTTTCTTTGAGGTATTTTACCTCTTTTTCTAATTTTTCATTCTTGTTGTTTTGCTTGGCTAATTCTTGGTTCCTCATAGAGTTATTTGTTTCCATTTGGTTAATTCCGGTTTTTAGCAAATCATTTTCCTTGGTTAATTTTTGAAGCTCCTTTTCCATATCATACACTTTTCTTTTTAGAGAGATGTTTTCCTCATTATAATGTTTTTCTAATTCTTCTATTTTCATTTTGAGAAAATTATTCATATTGTCTTCTAACTCTCTCATTTTGTTTTCAAAGTTCCTTTTGATCTCATCTAGGAGAGCCTTCTGTGCTTGGGACTCATTCCCTGTTGAAGTTTCAGCTTTGGGTGTGGAGTCCACATTGTTGCCCTCTGAGGTTGGTTCCTTCCTCTGAGGATAGTAGGACTCCAGAGTCTTTGTCTTTGTAGTCTGCTTTCTACCCATTTTGAGTCAGGGTCCTAGCCATGCCCTTCCTCTAGGATCCCAAGCCTTTACTGTAGAGGGTTTTGCCCTGGGGCAAGAGTTACTATGTTTTCAGGGTCAGAGGGGGTTTTGGAGCAAGTGAGGTTCACTCTGTCATCCTAGTCTTTGGAGGTCCTGAAAGGGGCTTTAAAAAAAAAATTTCTGGTCTATGAAGTGGTAGCCCCAGGAGTGTTTGCTGTTTAGGACAGGGGCCCCTGAATTTGCTTCTTACAGTATCTGCTCTCTTTCCAGTCCCAGCCCTTTGGTGATAGGCCTGGTAGTGGACCTTGTGGTTGGTGGGAAAACTTGCCCTCTGAGTTGATCAGGCCCCTTCTCAGCCTGCTGTCTGCCGGCTGTGCCTTCCCGGCCTGCTTCTCCTGCGCCTCACCGCGCCTTCCTGGCCTGTGTCTGCCACACCACGCAGCGCCTTCCCGGACTCTTACTTGATTTTTAAAATCTGTTTTTCAGATCTCCCAAGAGGAATTTTTGGTTTTGAAACTTATTTGTATTCCCAATTGCCATTTCATGTATAGGCAGTGTGACATTGCTGTTCTCTTCTGAGTTTGTGTTTTGATATTCCCAGTAACTATACTAGCTCTCTATGGTCAGGGTTCTCTTTTATTTCTTACTAATTTTTCAGCCTACTATGAGACTTTTAAAGTTCATCTCTGCTCCTAGGAAAGGAGGTACTTTCCCAAACTTTTTGTGGTGGGGCAAGGTGCCTGGTCACTGGCTTTCTGCTCTGGGGCCTCAGGTGGTTATGGCTTCTCCACTGTGCTGGGACATCCCAGCATAGTCACATCTGTTTTGTTGGGGTTCCACTGCTTGTTATTTACTTTCTGTGTTGGAGCTGGAGACCTTACTGCTGACCTGCTAAGCCAGGACCAAGGGGACTCAATTGTTGATTTATGCTATGGCTAACGAACTCTGCCTGGTTCACCCAGATGCCATCTGCACTGGGCCATACTCTCCTTTTACTGAAGTCTTTCTAAATTATCTTAATTATCTTATCTAAATTATCTTAAACAATAAAATTGTTTTACTTTAACTTCTCGTGGATTTTGTCACTCTAGAATCCATTTAGAGTCTTGATTTCACATTGTTTCTGAGGGAAACTGGGGGGAGCTCAGGCTTCTTCCTGGCTTCTCTCAGCAATCTGTCTTTATTTCTTTTCACCTCCCTTTTTATTTGCTGAGTTATTTTTGAAAATTGGATCTCCCATTGGTCACAATATTTAGAGCTCTAGTCCAACAATGTCTCCAGAGAGAGACCAATATCTCACAGACTCAGAATCCATTTCATGTGATACAATATTCAGTGCCATGCTTAGCCTGTTGCATCATACTTTGTCTCAGTATGAAAACTTTGGAAAGCATTTTCCTAACTCTAAGTTCCTATATTCTTTGGTTTGTAGACCACAAACAGAATACCTGTCATAACACATCAAAGGTATATGATAAAAATCTCATGTTCTTCTGAACTTCAATATTAAGAAATAGGAATATATAACATTCTTCAATGATGATATTTTTTAAATTAAGTTATTTCTCAATTACAGCTAATTCTAGATCATTCACACTGCTGATTGTACATTTTTTCCTTCTTGCTTGCCCTATGGATAGCTTATTTCTTATTTTCAGTTATTCCAGGGCATAATTAGAAAAAAATATTAAACACTGTCTAGTGAATTTTGATAGTTTTAAGCAATTCTCTTTGCTTTTTGAAGATTTTTATTTTTGTGGAAGATTTACCTAAAATGTTAAAAATAAATATTTCTTTCATATTCCAAATATGTGCTATGACCATCTATCTTTAAAATGTAAAACCAAGAATTACATATACATGGTACTTATTATCATGTTTTGAAATGAAGATGGAAATAAGTTATAGGCAATTTTTTCTTTGTAACCATTACAGTTACATTCTTTCAGGATGAATGTTAAAGGTTGGGGAAAAGTAAAGGTTTGACTTAGAATTTATGGGAAACTTGTTGAAGAAGAAGGTCACAGACTCTTAAATTTGGTTGGTGTCTCACAGGCTATCTAATTCAATTCGTATCTGAACAGGTATTACTTGTCCAGCACTTCTGAGATATGGTCCTCTTGTCTTTGCTTAGGGACTTTAGGTTTGGGGGAATTGATTATCTCCTAAGACAGCTCAATACAGTTTTGAACAGATCTTATTACCAGTATGCTTAGATTTTTTTCCTCTTAAACTCAAGCAAAATCTATCTCTTTGATAAGTAATACATTTTAATTCAATTAAACACAAAAAGAATTTATTAAGCACATATCATGTAGCAGATAATGTGCTAAGTGCTGGTAATGGGAAGAAAAAAATGCAAACTTCCTCTACCCTTTATAAGTTTATATTCTATTTAGGGAAACAGCATGTACACAGATACATAAATCAAAAATATATACAAAATAAGTAGAATATTATTCTCTGGGTGGTAAGAAGAAGCATTAATAAAGGCTAAAAAATGCATATCATAATGTCCTTAGATTTTGTAGTTTCCAGTGGAGACTTCCCAGAACGCTGAACCCCCCAATTTTTAAATAGTAATGTCCAGTCTTAAATGTTTAAACATCAGAAATTGATATATTTCATCAATGTTCATGACATTAAAGTAGAGGCAATATCATCTGCTTTGCCTCTGAACCAAAAAGTCCATGAGACCTTTTCACCTATCGAGATTGAAAGCTTTCATATGTATAGTTGTCCCTATTAAAATATAAATTCTTTCAGAGTAGAAAAGAAGAAAACACCCATTTATTAAGTGTCCATTTATGGGCTATGAGGCATGCTAAGCATTTTACAAATATCTTATTTGATCCTCACAACAACCCTGTGAAGGATGTGATCTTATTTCCATTATATATTTTACATTACTGAGGCCAAAACAGGCTGTGACTTTTCCAGGGTAATATAGCTAGTAAAAATCTGAGGCCAGATTTAACTCAGCTCTTTCTGTCTCTGCAGTGAGCCCTCTATAAAGCTTTACTTAGCTACTTCTTGGGCAGGCACATTTTAAAAACATATTTGTAGCTCCAGTGCTTACACATTACTTTGCAATGTAGTAAATACTTACTAATTCTTAATTCATTAATTGACTGAAAGAACACTTTCAAACAGAAAGAATAATTTTGTTTGTTGGGGTAATAACTGAAGATATATTGGATACGGCGGATGCATTTCTTGTATACATAGCTTTCAAGATGTGAATTCAAACACCTAGAAATGGATCTGCAAATGTATGCTGTCCTCCTTTTTTCTATTTTCAAATATGTCTTTTGGAAGATGAAAATATTGCCCCTGTCTGCACATTCTATTTTGTTTTGTAGGGAGAACTTTCTATTTTTGAGGCAAGAAGAAGCTTGTTTTGTGTGCTTCAGGCTCATTGGACCAATTACACAGCTGGTATGTTCTTCAGTGATCACCACTTGCCTATACAGCTGTGCAATTTGGACTTCATACTGCTTTCACATATGAAGACTTGCCAGTGTCCTATTCACCATGCCCTATGTAATGCAACATGAAATGGCAAGTTAATATTACAAGTATAATAATGCTCCATCAATGGAGTAACAGGATAGAATTCAAGACAACAACAAATTTGTTTTTGTGCAAATGGATCTAGTGTAGAAATTAAGAATATAATAATCTGGAACATTCTTGTCTTGCTCAGGCACTGTGAAGCACTATGCCCATTTAGTGGCATAAAGTTTCTGTTAAGGCAAATTTAAAGAACAAATCAGCCTCAACTGCCAGGTCTATCAGTTGAGTGATCAAATGCTCTGTGTGACATTCAAAGGAGGCACAGTGCCATCTGATAATTAAAAATCACATGCAGCTAGCAGTGGGCAAAATAGCTATGTGCAAACCATGGGCTTACACGGTGGAAAAATTTTATAGTGACACTTGACAATGGCTCTGACTGATAAATCAGACTACCTTCTCAACAGCAAACACATCAGTGGTGACATCTGTCAATTGATAGTTCCTACTGATATGTAATCATTTCTGCAGGAAATATTTAGGATAATTTTTTTCTTCAATTTCCATCATCTCTGAAACCTAGCAAATTTAATGCCTTTGCCTAGTCATGGTTATATCATTTGCCTTTATTACTACGTTCATATTTTAGTTATCCCATTGTTATAGAGATTAAAATGCATTTGTAAGTGAGAATCTGGAAATCTAGTGTGGAAAAAATGATGAGCAAGAGAGAAGAGGTATCTTGTGAGGTCAGCATTATCACTGAAGCCCTGAGCAATGTTTATGAAAGAAGGAAAACAAAGAAAAAGTGAAGAGGAAAAGTGATAATTGGATAGGGGAGATTTAAAAGGTTGAAGGTAGAAGTGACTAAGTAGAGAAAAAAAGCACAAATAAAGGAGTGGATACTTATATTTTATGAAATAAAATAATAAACACCTGTTCAAAAAGAAATATTTCAGGGGAACAGAGCTCTATGAATCATCTCAAGATTTCCTAAAGAGTTAAAAAAATGTATTGCAGACTAAAGGAATTTTTTTTACAAGAATTTAGCATAACCATAAAACTTCTGGAGAAAAATCAAGTATTTTTAAATGTCTGGCTTTTAGCTAAGAATATGATTTAATGATTAATAAAATTTTACTTAGACGATTAATTTATATTGATTCAGATATGAATAGCTTCATTACTTAAAATCCAACTAATAAGCTGTCAGTGATCAGTAATAATTACTAGCAATAAACTATAAATAGTTGAAAATAAGTGGCTATTGAGGCTCATTTAGGATTAGTTTTAGGTATGATATTATTTAATAGCTTTATTAATGATCTGGAAGAGGTTATAAATGACTTGTTAACAAAATTCACAGATGACTGTTTATGAGGATTTTCCTTAAAACAGTGTGTATCAGTTACTCCATGTTATTTTAACTTGCAATTCACCAATGAGGCTAATATTTTATGTTAACACAGTATTATAGAATTAATAGAAAGAAATAAAATTGAGAAATGCATTTAGAAGGTATCAAAAAAGAACATCTGCTTGCACATGGTAATTTCTGGATGAGTGATACTATGATGAATATGCTATATTGAATTCAGAGTTTTCATTCAATAAACAATGGGATATGTCATTTGCATTTGGCTGGATATTTTTAACTTTATAAGTAAACACTTAATTACTTCCTATCAATTCCTTATCCATAACTCGATTCTCCCATTGTATATTTAATTATTTTTATTATGCTCCAATGTCAATAATTGTTAATGGGAGAGAAGCTACAATTTGTTGCATGGGAACTTCTGTTCAAATCCCTTGGGAACCAATACCAACAAATCAGTCACTTCAGTTTAATATTGTATAGATATATTTTAGATTCAATTCAATACAATACACATTTCCTAAATGCCTATTGGAGGGATGGCAGTGTGTTTTCCCTGAAATCCAAAATGTTTTTTCTTATTTTTTATAGTAGCCAACAGGATACATGTGCATCATAGTTTCTGATTCCAAATGCTGTTTCATCAGATTATATAAACATTAGAACTATGCTATACCTATCTATATCTATTTACACCTATCTACTTACTTACATACACAAACATACATATCACTGTCAATTCATAACAATGCTATTCAATTATTTCATTTCTAGTAAGGAAACATTGAATCTTAAAATCTTTTCCCTAAATATTTTAAGAAAGTGGTGGAACAAATCAATTTATACTTTACCTTGATGATCTGAATATCTTACCTAGTTTTTTGTGGAAATATTGAGTATGTGCATGTCTGACATTTAAAGAAATGTTCCCCTCAATGATCTTTCATTTTGGGACTACAATTGGGTCAGTGACAGATCTAGTAGTACACACTCACAGGTAGATTTGCAAATCAGCATTTAGATTTCTATCAAGTAATATTTTGAAGATATTATATCATTTCTGTACTTATGGAAGAGAGCATTGGGGAATGAATTAAAATTATACAATGGAGAGATAATACTGATATAATTTCAAAGTGAATTTTTTTTCTTAATGTAGTCCTAAATTATGTATGGTTGCTCATCGTGAGCATGATAGTATTTGTGGTACAACTAAAAAGAAAACTGATAGAGATGATCCTGTTTAATTAAGACAGAGGACTATCCAATAGGTGGTCAAGTTAATTCTGTTATCTTAGCAAAGTAGTTATGGTAATATGGTTCCCTTTCTATTCCTTTTGAACTATTCCAATTACATCTCTTATAAACAACCACCTTCCTTACAAAATTGTTTCAGTATAAATTACATTGAATCAACAAAAAAAGCACATGGAGAGCACTTCAGTACACATCTAAGATATAACTGGAAGAATAAAATTGTTCTTGCTCTAAGAAAGCTCACATTCTAATGAAGGAGATCACAAAGATAAAAGATTTCAAACTGTATAATGTTCCAAAGCAGATGGAAAAAAAAATCTCATGGAATGCTGTGGCAAAGCAGACAGCAGTACATCAACTTTAAGGTCAATGTTACTTCTAGATATGAAAATAATTGACAGTTTCAAGGACTGGTGACAAGTTTATTCTATTCTAGATTTCCTGTAGCTGTGGTTGTATTACTTGCCAAAGGAATTTCCAGACCAAATTGTTACTGGGGTTTATGTCCCAGGGCTAAGACTTCCAGTACTATACATTAATCTGGGCATAATCTGCCTATCAGACACAAGTTGGCAAATATTGGTGGTGGAGATAAAGGTGGAAACTTTCTCCATAGTAATCTCTATCTCCCCCTACCACCAACTCATATTTAGGGTTGTATAGACAAAGTGAAATCAAGACTAGTGGTCTGGCAGGAGAACACTTAAATTTAGTGTGCTGGATTGTGTCTTTCTCATTCTCAGGGATAGTGGTTATGGTTTGACTTTCCTGGTACATGCTACCTCCTATCTCTCCCTTTGGATGCTTTGATACCCTGACTTTCCTTCCCAGTAAGTGTCAGTTAATGAAAATGACTGGCCCATCTATCTTGGATAATGGTTTCAGGAAACTGGACTGAAAGTAGAACTCATTACTTGAGGGATACTACTATTGTCAAGACAGAGTTTTGGGCTATCTCCAATGGGATCTAGAAGTGTCATTCATGGTAGCAATAGTGGTTTGATTTTCCTGAAATAAGCTACCAAAAACTATTGTAGGCTGTCATCACCTGTTTCAAAAATTATAGTTTCCTAATGATTCTTCTCAATCTCTACTCCTTCCCCCTCCCAACCCATTCTTAATATTCCTACAATATTTGTCTTCCATCACATTTTCATTTTCACTAACTTTATTTGAAAATGCTAATCATTTCCTTCACTAATTTTTAGAACAAAAAATTGCTCGAAGGAGGGATCCATAGGCTTCATTAGATTAACAAAGAAATTCTTCACACACACACACACACACACACTCATGTCAACCCCAATTATTTGTATGATCTTGCTTGGTGATCTTATCAATGCCAAAGATGCAATGATTGTGTCTTATGAATATCATTCCTAAATCTATATATCTGACCCTTACTTCACTCCTGAGCTCTTATCAACTACCCAGAAGTAACTCTGTGACATCTGAAATACATGTTCAGTAAACATATGAAGCTCAATACATCTAAAAGAAAATACTTTATCTTTCTTTAACCCTCCCTTCTTCCAAACTTTACTATTATTATTAATACTAGTTTTAATTTCACATTAACTGGTTCTTTCTTGGCTTAAACCCTAAGCATTGTCAGTTTAAAAAGAAACCCAGTCTGATGTGGTACAGCAATCTTCTCTGTTGAAAACTGAATTCCTCCTGATCCTTGGTGTAATTAACAAGTTGTGCTATGTGAATGTAATGGAATACTATTGTGCTATAAGAAATGAGGAGCAGATGGACTTCACATTTACCTGGAGAGGCTTATACAAATTGATGCTGAGTGAGAAGAGTAGAACCAGGAGAAATTTGTACACAATTACAGACACAACGTATGTGTGATGACCAACTTTGATAGACTGGACTCTTCTCAGCAATGCAGGGTTAGAAGACAACTCCAAAAGGCTCATGATGGAGAGAGGTCTACATTCCGAAGACAAAAGTTTGAATGAAGATTGAAGCAAACTACCTGCTCTATTTATTTTTCTTGTTTGGTTTTGTTTCCTCTTTCCCACTGTTTATTCCATCCCTTACAATCCTTCTTTGCAACCTGACTAATGTCTAATGTGAAAGTATTTACAGATCTTCTACTTGATTGCATGCTGGGGGGGGGGGGGGGGGGGGGAGGAGAAGGAGAGGGAGAAAATGTGAAACTCAAGGGAATATGGAATTGAATCTTGTAAAGTAAAAGTAAACAGACAAATTAATAAAGACAAAAAAATAGATACTTATTTAAAAATATGAGCTATGAATATTCAAAAATGAAACAAAGTAACTTATATTTTGATTTACTTGCTCCCCTGATATTTAGGTTAAGCATCATTTATCTCCCTAAAGACCTTAGCAGGAGAAAAGGATTTTTTATTTGTTCCTATTCTTTTTGAGATTAACAGGAGTGAAACAGCAATAAAACAAAACAATAACAACAAAAACCCACACCAAAAAGTCCTGTAGCCTGGTTGTTCCCAAATGGGGTTAGAAATATGGAAATTTTAAAGTTGTATTCACATTTATCATATTCCTACCCAGTAAATAAAAGGTTAGATTCATGATTTTAAAAATATATACATATTGTTTTTTTTACTGTCAATGGTTTTTTTTAAATTCAGGTAAATAAGGAACAACCATTTTCATTTGGAATTCTTATTGTTTTCTGGATTCCTGTTCACCTTGAAAACTTTTAAGTAAAGTTAAAATTTCAATAATGTTTGCCTCAAATCTTATTGCTTCACCTGTACTACCCTTTCATTTTTCTTTTAAGATTAGATGGTAAATTGATTGGATATTTTGGATTGGATTGGATATTTATCATGGCTTTTATTGGAGATTGGGAAAAGGAGAGTAGCCAAGAGACAAAGGTAATGAAAAAAAAACTTGGCCATAATTTTCTCTTTAAAATGGAGGGGGGTAAAATTCTTTTCCCTATCACCAGTGGAGGGAGGGGAATGGAAGAGGGTAAAGCATTCAAAATCCATGAATAAACTCAGAGCCAGAGTCATGTTCTTCTCCTAAGTAGATTTTCTTTTTCCCCTCTCATTTTAAAAATTAAAATCTCCCCAAATCATCACTTTTTATTCTTCCCCAGACTAGGCTTTATCTTCAGACCCTTCATCCCCAGACTTTTATAGGGAGAACTGACAGACTTTTTTTCTTTTCTAGGGGACTTTCCAGCTCCTTGTCTTTTCTTTTTTCTTAATGCTTTATTAACTTCTGATTTACATAATTCGTTTCCGCCAGATTTTGAGTTACAAATTTTCTCCCTGATTTTCCCCTAACCACTGCCCCAAAATAGCAGTCCCACAGGATATTCCTCTCCAATCTGCTCTCTCCCATATTTTCTCCCATACCCCTTTTGACTTTTCCAGTGGATCTCTATGCCTCGGTGCCTATATATCTTATTTCACAATTACATCTAAGATGGTATTAATAATAGTACACACACACACACACATATGTGTGTGTATATATATATATATATATATATATATATATTTGAATATTTAATTTTAAAACTTTGAATTCCAGATTCATTCCCTTCCTTCCTTGTCACCTACCCTTATTGGGAAGATAATCCTGTATAGGTTGTACATGTGTGGCTAATGCAAAACAATAACATAGTAGATATATTGTAAAATACTGACTATATTTCCCTCCCTCCTATTCCACCTCCCACTTGTTCTATTCTCTACTTTGATCCCGTCCTTTTTAAAAAGTGGGTGCTACCAACTTCCCACCCCCCGAGAGTGCCCTCCCTTCCATCATTCCCCCCTCTCATCCCATTCTCCCCCATTCTCCTAGAGGGTGAGATACGCTATTTAGTGTGTATTTCACTCCCTCCTCAATCCAGATTCAATGGGAATAAGGTTGACCCATTCCCTTTTGCCTTCCTATTCTTCCCCTCCATTGTAACCATTTTCCCTTGCCTCTTCTGCTTGCCCCAATCTCTCCCCAACTCCTCTCATTATATTCCTCTCACCTCTTAATTTCACCTTTTAAGTATCATCCCTTCCTGTTAAATTGGTCCTGTGCCCTCTATCTATGTATACCTGTAAACATATATGCACACATTCACATATGTATTCATATGCCCATATACCCTCACATATAGACATATATATATATATATCTATATATACATAAATAAATATATATATATATATAAATTTCTAATCCCTTCAACTACTGAGAAAAGTTTCATAAGTTATAATTATTGTTTTTCCATGTAGGAATGTTAATAGTTCAACTTTGATAAGTTCCTTATGATTTCTTTCCCTGTTTACCTTCTCATGCTTCTCTTGTTTCTTGTATCTGAATGTCAAATATTCTATTCAACTCTGGTTTTTTCATCAAGAATTCTTGAAAGTCCTCTATTCCACTGAATGACCATTTTTTCCCTGAAAAATTATACTCTGTTTTGCTGGGTAGGTGACCCTTGGTTTTAATCCCAGCTCCTTTGACCTCCGGAATATCATATTCCAAGCCCTTCGATCCCTCAGTGTAGAAGCTGCAAGATCCTGGGTTATCCTGATTGTGTTTCCACAATGTTCAAATTGTTTCTTCCTGGCTGCTTGTAATATTCTCTCCTTAATTTGGGAATTGCAGAACCTGGCTATAATATTCCTAGGAGTTTTCTTTTTTGGATCGTTTTCAGGAGGTGATCAGTGGATTCTTTCAATCTCTATTTTGCTCTCTGCTTCTAAAACATCAGGGCAGTTTTTTTGAGAACTTCCTGGAGGATGATTTCTAGCTTCTTACTTTGATCATGGCTTTCAGGTAGTCCAATAATTTTTAAATTATCTCTCCTGGATCTATTTTCCAGGTCAGTGGTTTTTTCCCATGAGATCCTTGTACTTTCTTTGGGGGAAGGAATCTTTGCCTTTGATACCTCGGACGCTGTGGGGACAACCACTTTTCCTTTTCCTTTAACTGAACTTGGTGTCACTGTAGCCTTTACCTTAGTTTGGGGCATCATATTTTCTTTACTTTCATTCTTGGATTTCTTCATGATAGTTTTGTTTTTCTTTTTTGAATTTCCATTCTCACTATTATAATCATCTTCCATTAGGAAGTCTTCATTACTGCTAGAATCTTTCTCCAGGAATTGGTGCCTCTTCTTCCTCTTCTTGTTCTTCATTGCCCATGTGTAATGGGAATGTAAATTTTTAAGATCTTCTCTGCCCATAGACTAAAGTGCACCTGGAGCCTGGGGTGGGAGGCTTGTTTTTCAGTAGATACTTTTTGATTGGCCAGTGGGTCAATAAGGCTGTTACATTTTCTGAGCCAGGAGAAGGCTATATAAGTCCTGATGTGTAACTTTGTTTTGGGGCTCACTTTGAGAAATGTTCTGTGATTTGATCTGGATTCTGGGAAGCCGTTGTTGCGAGCCCCCCCTCGTCTTTGAAAAACCCAGATGTTGAAACCCAGATGTTGATTTGGTATGGATGTAATGGTTGGACATTTGGGAAACTGTCTACTTGACCTGTTTCCCTGTATTAATAATTCTGTCTGTATATTCTGAAGTTCGGGGTGCTGACCTTTTTTCCCCTGAACTAGGTAAACGATACATATGTTTGACTGATTAAAGTAAGCTTGCTACCCCATTTTGAGTTGCTTTCCTTTATCAAAGCAGATCTAAGAACCTGTGTTGGCAGCGACCCTGGAGATGCTTGGGGTGCTTGCTGCTACACCATGTCTTCCATGAGCATCTCTTTGTTCTTTGGATGCTACCTACCACTGTTGGCAAACAGTTTTGTGATCTTCTTTTTCATCTTTACTATGCTGTCTTGAGCATGAATAATCATTCTTGGTCTTGATATCTTTTTCTTCACAGTCATAACTATCTTCTGTTAATTTTTCCTAGACCACCTGTTGTTTTTAGCCTCTTGGCATGATGATCAAATTTTCTTAGCTATAGGGGCTGAATCTCTGCCATAATCTTCATCTGCATCATTAGATTACTGAAACTGTAAATAATTGACCACCTTCTTGTTTCTGATGGTCCAGGACATGTTCACAGTTAACATTGGACCTCCAGCAAAGCCAAGACCAGCTCCCTGTTGCCCTCCTCATCCTCACTCCTGGATCTGCTTTGGCCACTGTGGCCTGGGTCACTATCTTCTCAAGCTCCACTCTATTGGATTCAGGTCCCCAGGAATTGCTGAGCCCTCCCTCACTTCCCTGTCTCTTCAAAATTTATCCTTTCCTTTTTTTTTTAATTTTTAAGGGCACTACTATCTTCCCCGTCACTCAGGCTCACATATTTGGGGTTAACCTTGATTCTTTCCTGACAAAACATATCCTATCCATACCAAATCTTGTCATTTCTACCTTAACAATATCTGTCATATATGTTTTATTCTTTCCCCTAACATAGCCACCACAATGGTTCAGGTTCATCACATGTCACCTGAAATATTAGAACAGCCTTCTAGTTAGTCCTTCCACCTCCGGTCTCTTCCTACTCCAATTACGTCTATACCTAGATGCCAAAGAGAATTCCACAATCATGCAAAACGTCTTCATTCAGCAAATTTCAGTGTCCCTAATATTCCAGTATCCAATATAATGTAATCATTTTGTCATTTAAAGAATTTCTTCTCCTGGTCCCTCTCTATGTTGAAAATCTTAAAATTCACTTTCATTTTACTTCATGTAGTTTTTGAATCATCAACTCTTGCCTTCTTATTGTCCCTTTAACATGATAGTACACGTCCTAAATCTATGGCTGTCTATGTGGTATCCCTACTCACGTCTACCTAGTAACTTCCCTGACTTTCTAGTGACAAATCAAATTTTATGCTGGAGGTTTGTCTAAGTCCACCCAATGAGAGTGCCTTCTGAGATTACTTTCTGTTCATTTTCTCTCTCCACCACCACCCCCATGTACAAAGTCACTTATGTGTTTTCTTCCCCATTAGAATATGAGTTGTTTGAAAACAAAGACTGTCTCCTCTCCCCTTTCTTTGTATGTTCAGTACATAGCACAATGTGTTGTACATAACAAGTATTTAATTAATGCTTGATGATTTATCAACATATCTGTTCATATTTTTTTCCTTTTTTCATACCTTAATTTACTTATTTTTAGTCTTCAGCATTTACTTTCATAACTTTTTCAAGTTTTGTCACCTTCCCTCCGCTCTACCCTGGTTATAGGAATATAAATTTTTAAGGTCTTCTCTGCCCCTAGGCTTAAGTGCACCTGGAGCCTGTGGTGGGAGGCTTGTTTCTCAGGAGATACTTTGTGATTGGGCAATGGGTCAAGAAGGTTGTTACATTCTCTGAGACAGGAGAAGGCTATATAAGCCCTGATTTGAGGCTATGCTTTGAGGCTCACTTTGAGAAGTGTTATGTGATTTGGCCAGATGACACTCTGGGCAGCTGTCGTTGAGAGCCTCCCGGCTTTGAAAACCCAGATATTGATGCTTCCTTCTCTGGTAACTGTGATTTTGTATGGATGTAATGGTTGGACAATTTGGAAGCCTGTCTGCTGAAATGTTCTTGTAACTTATGCTTGTAACCTCTGTTTATTCTGAAGTTTGGGGTGCTGACCTTTTTTCCCCTGAACTAGGTAAATGATATATGTTTGATTGATTAAAGTAGTTGGCAGCCACCCTTGGGATGTTGGGGTGCTTGCTGCTACAACCCTCTCCAAGATGGCATGCTATCTGATATCCTACATATATATTCCTATTAAGCATATTTTTACATTGTCACATTGTATAGAAGAATTTAAATGAATGAGAGGAACCATGAGAAAACAAAACAAAATGAATAAAGAAAATAGTCTGCTTCACTCTGTATTCAAATTACATAGTTCTTTCTCTGGATATGAATGGTATTTTTCATCATGAGTCTTTTGGAGTTGTTTCAGGTCCATGCATTGTTGCGAAGAGCTAAGTCTCTCAAAGTCAGTCATTGGACACTGTGGCTTTTACTGTGTACAGTATTATTCTGGTTCTGCTCACTTCTCTCAGCATCAGTTCATGTAAGTCTTTCCAGGTTTTTCTGAAGTCTGCTTTTTCATCCTTTCTTATAGCACAATAGTATTCCATTATATTCATATACCAAAACTTGTTCAGCCATTCCCTAATTGATGGGCTTCCTCACAATTTCCAGTTCTTGGCTGCCATAAAAAGAGCTGATATGAATTTTTTTTGTGCATGTTATTTATTTTTGAAGGGTGAAGGCAAGGCAATTGGGGTTAAGTGACTTGCCCAAGGTCACAAAGGTAGTTAAGTATCAAGTGTCTGAGGCTGGATTCGAGCTCAGGTCCTCCTAATGTCAATGCCAGTGCTCTATTCACTGTACCACATAGTTCCCCCTCCCCCACATATAATTTCTTTTGTCCAAAATATGACTACACAAACTCTTTGGTGGCTCAGGAAGAAACATTAAACACATTTCAAACTCCTTGGCTTAACATTTACTTTACTTCCCAGTCTAATGTTAGCTAATTTTCTAATGTCATCTCATATCAGTTGCAGAGAGAATGCTAACTTGTTTTGGTAAAAGTTCCTTCTCTCTGGCTCCCTGCATTAGGGAAATTACAGGGAAGCTCATTGGCACATTGGGTAGAGTGCTGGCCTTGATGTCAAGAGAGTGACAGAGAGAGAGACAGAGAGACATACAGAGATAAAGACAGAGAAAAGGACTGATACAGGAAGCCAGAGAGAGAAGGAAGACAAAATCAGAGAGAGACACACAGAAAGACAGAGAGAGGGGGGAATGAGAGAGGGAGGGAGATAGAGAGAAAGACAAAGAGACATAGGCACATGGATACACAGAGACAGAGACACAGAGAGAGTCCTATATGTGCTTTTGTGAACCTTATTAGAGGAGAGGACCTAAATCTATTTTTCATATTTTAGGTGATTAATATCTGTTTGCTGACCTGAGTTATTTTTGCAGAATCCCACTCTGAATACCCTAGTTCCTGGGGATTTGTAGAAGGGATATCTGTTCAAGTGAAATTTGGATTAGACAGTGTAGCAGCAAGCACCCCAAGCATGTCCTCAGGGTTTGCTGCCCATACAGGTTCTTGGATCTGCTTTGTTAAAGGAAAGCAACTCAAAATGGGTTAACAAGCTTACTTTAATCAATCAGACATATATCGTTTACCTTGTTCAGGGGGAAAAGGTCAGCACCCCGAACTTCAAAATACACAGACAGAATTATCAAGACAGAAACAGATCAAGTAGACAGCTTTCCAAACTGTCCAGCCATTACATCCATACCCAGTCAACATCTGGGTTTCCACATCTGGGTGTTTCAAAGCTGGGGGGGCCCTGGACAACGGCTTCCCAGAATACAGACAGAACACTTCTCAAAGTGAGCCCACAAAACAAAGCCTCACATCAGGGCTTATATAGCCTTCTCCTGGCTCAGAGAATGTAACAACCTTATTGACTCACTGGCCAATCAAAAAGTATCTACTGAAAAACAAGCCTCCCACCCCGGGCTTCAGGTGCACTTTAGCCTAGGGGCAGGGAAAATCTTCCAAATTTGCATTCCCAATACATACAGCCTTTGAAATTCCTCCCAATACCAAAATGCTGAGATACTTTTGTAATCATCTCACTCAATCATCCTCTCTCTAAAGAATGGTATTGGTCAAGAAAGGAATAGTCAAGTTCTCTTATTGATGAGAGACTGAAATAAGTGATTGTAAGTGGAGGGGAAATGTGACATGGATAAAGAAGACAGGTTCCAATGTGAAGGAGAAGGAGAAAGAGAGAGAGAGAGAGACAGAGAGAGAGAGAGAGAGAGAGAGAGAGAGAGAGAGAGAGAG